>NC_090761.1:22277989-22285489 GCF_036898095.1 Palaemon carinicauda
AATATGCGAAGACTGAATAAAAAGAAATAAAAATTCCTGACGGAATTACGAAAAAGATTTATTGGAATTAACATCTCTTGCATCTCCCTCTCACAATTATTATCATTATTATTATTATTATCATTATTATCATTATTATTATTACTGGCTAAGCTACAACCCTAGTTGAAAAAACAGGGGAAAAATAGCCCGGAGAGGAAAGAAGAAGAATGGAGAGCACCCAATAATCTACTAAGTCGAAGAGGAATCCTATGTTCATTGCATGATTCTTATTCATTTTACGATCATGAAAACAAACGTTTCATTGAATGGTTCATAGATGGCGTTCGTAACAGGTCAAACGAGTAATCTGACCGACGGAATAAAAAATCCCATTTTCTATCGATCATGATACTGTATTTCTCTGAAAATCCAAATTGTTTGATATGGGAATAACAATTTCCTGGTAGTCTGTTAATAACAGCCTAAAATGTATGTATATCTCATTTCTTTAACAATATAGACCACGTACAAAAATATCCCAAAATCGTTAAAAGTGGTATAGTGAAAATTAAGAAAGAAAAAGATACATAATTGAAATTGCTAAAGGATACATAATACATGTAACTGAAATTGGTAAACAATACATAACTGATTTGCTAAAGGATACATAATAACTGAAATTGCTTGATGATACATAGTTGAAATTGCTGAATAATAACATAACTGATAATCCTTAATGATACATAATAACTGAAATTGCGAAATGATGCATACCTAAAATTGCTACATGAGGCATAACTGAAATTGCTACATGATCCATAACCGAAATAGCTAAATGATATATAACTGAAATTACTACATGATCCATAACCGAAATAGCTAAATGATATAAAACTGAAATTGCTACATGATCCATAACCGAAATAGCTAAATGATATAAAACTAAAATTGCTACATGATCCATAACCGAAATAGCTAAATGATATAAAACTGAAATTGCTACATGATCCATAACCGAAATAGCTAAGTGATACATAACAAATGGCTAAATGTCAACTGGATGGTAACCCATTTTAAGATACAGGTTTCACACTTATTACAATTATTACAAAGCGCAACCTCTCTGGATACTGCTGATTACATAATTATCTCTAGACCTCTAACCCACCTATAGTCCATTTCTTTTAGCGAGGCATATTTACACCGACTCGCAACGGTACCCTTTTAGCTCGGAAAAGTTTCCTAATCGCTGATTGGTTTGACAAGATAATTCTAACCAATCAGCGATCAGGAAACTTTTCCGAGCTAAAAAGGGCACCGTTGCGAGTCGGTGCAAATATGCCTCGCTTAAAGAAATGGACTATAGAACCTCAATTCTCTTCTTAAGCCTTTGAGAACCATCCCTTCACCAAATGACGGTACTCAAACCCCAGGTCATTTTACTCAACTACTCATATCTCAAACACTATACAAACTAGGACTGTGGAATATTTAGGATCGTATAGATGAATAAATTTCCTTTCTTTTTATATATAATTTTATATATTTTGTAAGTTTCATATGTGTAAATGATAAGAAATAAATGTAATTGCTTACTTACTTTACTTTAATGGCTGTTTTTCCGGTCCCATACAGCAGGGGAACCCCACCCTCTACAGGACTTCCACTGTCGTTTTACCTTGTTCATTCAGAGTATTTAAAGTTTCATATCGCGTATTGTTCATTTACTGTTAAATCGTCACTGTCAAAAGACTCATAAAATAAGAAAGTCTTCAGTTTCCTCTTGAAAGCCTTAATGTCTTCAATCATTCGAATGTTTCGTGGGAGCTTATTATATAGTCTCGGGGCCGAAAATCACGCCTTCAGTCGAGAGAAGTTACACTAGACGTCCAACCCATTTGAACTCTGTTGCTGTTCAGAAGTAATTTTAACGGAATCTTAATTCTCCTTGAAACTGCTAGTACCCATTGGGGTACTTTTCTTGAGCAAATACAGTTAAAGGCCGCTCGCTCATGAATGACAAAGGCAAGGAACAGTGACAATGCCCTAGAGACTGACCATCTATACATATGATCAGCGCCCAAAACCACTCTCCACACAAGCTAGGACCAAGGAGGGCCAGGCAATGGCTGCTGATGACTCGGCAAATAGACATATAGGCTCCCGCAGACCTCTCATCCTTAGCTCACAAGGATGGTGAGGTTGCAGCGACCAAAGGACCTACATGACTGGACTATGAAGCGTGAAGTAGGAAATAATGAGTGGAGAAATAATGATTTAAAAGTTTGATAGAGACGATTGGCGAAATCTAACCGAGGCCCTTTGCGTCAATTGGCGTAGGAGGAAATGATGATGCAGTGATGATGTTATAAAGAAACGTCACATGCAAATGTCATATAACGATATTTAATAAGAAAATGAATATCAGCTAGTACTGTAAGTATATAACGTTAACACATTAATTTCTGAAAAAGACATCAAAATTTGCCACTGATCTGATCCTAATGGCGACAAAACAATACACCATTTATTTACTAACAATAAACACAACAAAGTAGAGGTCCTGGATACAGTACTTCGTAAAGAAAGTTCTCTTATATGCAGAAATGTTTTCCAATTTCTAGTTCGCGACCAATAGAGCTTTCTGTCGGCAGTGAGGATGACAATTTCATCTTTCAAGACATAACTGGTTAGAACCATTCATATGTTTGATTTTTTTTGTGGTATTTATGCATATATTTGCATACATAGGTATGCACAAAATTACATATACACAAACACACACACACATATATATATATATATATATATATATATATAGTATATATATATAATATATATACATATATATATATATATATATAAAATATATATATAAATATATATGCATATACACACACATATATATATATAAATAAATATATATATACACATATATATGTATATATGTGTGTGTGCATGTATATGTGTGTACATATAAAAAATATATTTGTATGCATACCGTATATACACATAAATTCAAAATTAAATATATATGCATATGCAAAAGCACCACAGGGAAAATAAAATATAAAATATAAGATATAAGATTAAGTCCTGACTAGTTTTGTGTTGCTTCTTCAGAGAACTGATTTATTGAGACAGGTCTCTTTACATTTAGATTCTATATACACACACATTACATATATATATATATATATATATATATATATATATATATATATATATATCTAGCTCGGATACATCAACAAGATTTACTGTCCCATCTTCACAGGCATAAGTTTTTTTTTTCCCTCTTCGGATACATATAAAAAACAAACCTATATCTAAGACTGACATGACCCAACAGATCGTCCATCACGTGACCGTACTCCAGAAGTTGGATGTGAGGCACGAAGATTACCAGGACTAAACCCCCTCTCCTCCTCCCCCCCCCCCAAAAAAAAACCCTTTGACATCCCCTATACCTTTCCGCATAGGGGAGAGGGTTAAAAGAGTCGTCCGGCGCCCCTTCCCCACCCACCTACTGCACCAAAACGGAGGACAACGAAACCTATGTATTGGTAGATATTGATTTACTAATGCCCATTTTCTATAGTCTATTCTATCCTAGCTTTTATTCCCTCTTCATTTTTTACAATTATTGTATGTGTTTATTCTTCGTTTAAGAAAGGGCATTAAGGCGAGAAGCACAAAAATTTATTATTATTATTATTATTATTATTATTATTATTATTTCTACTACTACTACTACTACTACTATCATAAACTTCCTTCAAAAAGAAGGCAACCGTGCATACCCCCATACAAAATTTGAAGAAAAAAACACGCTAATAGAAGGAAAATTATTATCACAAGCTAACCTATAACCCTAGTTAAAAAAAAAGCAGGATGCTATACGGCCAAGAGGTCCAACAGGGAAAAATAGCCCAGTGAGGAAAGGAAACATGGAAATAAATAAACTACGAGAGAAGTAATATAACCTAATTTCTATTTGACTCTGTTTACGAAGAATCTTAACCCTAAAACATAAAAGAAAAACTGCTATGTTTCATGTGAAAGATAGATGGACGGGCACGCGTCCAGTGTGTGTGTGTGTGTGTGTGTGTGTGTGTCTGTGCAACCATGATGATAAAAAACAGTACAACGGCTACCTTCAAAAACCGATCAATGGTTTAAAAATCAAGTTTAGAAAAATAAAAAATAAAATTTAAATGAAAAAAAATTAATTTAAAAAATCAACGGATTCATGGAAATCAAATAAGAGCCTTTTATCATATTGAGGAAAATTAGACTGGAATCTGACACCAAATAGACGAAATCTAATACAATATGACGTCTGCACTGCTGTTCAGATCAATTTCCTTTTCTTTCTAAGATACCCAGTTTACTAATACAATTTCTGATGCCTTCCCAAGCCATCTAATGATGCTTAATTGGACTTATGAATTATTATTATCATCATGTTTCGTTTGCCTTCACATACACCGATTTTTTTCCACATTCTCCTCTGTCTGACAACACTGATATTACCAAAATATTCTTCCTCGCACTGTAATTGTTAAGTGGTTACTTTCCTCTTGGTAAGGGTAGAAGAGACGCTTTAGCTATGGTAAGCAGCTCTTCTAGGAGAAGAACACTCCAAAATCAAACCATTGTTCTCTGGTCTTAGGTAGTGCTGTAGCCTCTGCACCATGGTCTTTCACTGTCTTGGGGTACAATTCTCTTGCTTGAGGGTACACTCGGCACACTATTATATCTTATCTCTCTTCCTTTCGCTTTTTTTTTAAGTTTTTATAGTTTATAATATATGAAAAATTCATTTTAATGTTACTTTTCTTAAAAAGTATATAATAATTGCTAATTACTTTTCTTGTAGTTTCCTTATTTCCTTTCCTCACTGGGCTACTTTCCCTGTTGGAGCCCTTTGGCTTTTAGCATTCTTCTTTTCCAACTAGAGTTGTAGCTTAGCAAGTAATAATAAGTAATGATAATAATAAAACCCTAGTTGGATAAGAAGGATGCTGAAAGCCTAAGAGCTCCAACAGTGAAAATAACACAGTGAGGTAAGGAAATAAGGAAACTACAAGAAAAGTAATTAACAGTGAAATAAAATATTTTAAGAACAGTAACAACAAGAAAAAAAATCTTATATAACTTTAAAATAACAAGAGGAAGAGAAATAAGATGAAATGGTGTGCCCAAGTGTGCCCTCAAGCGAGAGAACTGTACCCCAAGACAGTGATAGACCATGGTACAGAGGTTACAGCACTACCAAAGACCAGAGAACAATGGTTTGATTTTGGAGTATCCTCCTAGAAGAGCTACTTACTATAGCTAAAATGTCTCTTATACCCTTACCAAGAGGAAAGCAGCCACTGAACTATTACAGTACAGTAGTTAACCCCTAGTGCGAGGAAGAATTGTTTGATAATCTGTGTTGTCACGTGTATGAGAACAGAGGAGAATCCGTAAAGAATACGCCAGACTTTTCGGTTATGTGTAGGCAAAATGAAAATGAGCCATACCCAGAGAGAAGCATAATCCAATGTAGTATTGTCTGGCCAAGGGAGCCATTCCGTACCCACGCGCAACTACCAGTTACACTGCGAAATAAAAGTTTAAAATAGATTTACAGCAAGATCGAAGAAAGGAAGAGAAAATGGAGGTACAGCAGGACACTAAAATGAAAGTACTGCACAGCTAACACCGAAGAGACAGTATAAATACCCTAAGTAATGCCTACAGTACAGTGCGAAAGGAGAACCCCCGATGGATGACCATGGTTTACCAAAGCATTATGCCCACAGATATGCTCACTTATCTCAAGTCTCGCCCCACTCTCTTGGTCTACTGCAATAGTGATACTGTCGATAGAGCGTTGTTTTGGCGCACTGTAAACGATCCTTGGCTCTCTGTCCTTAACTTTTGGTTGGTTCCCTTTAATTTATTATTGCTTGGCTATCTTACTTTAACTTGACCTTGCCCCAATTTTCAATTATATCAACAATAAACCCTCTGGATAATGATAATAATAATAATGATAATAATAATAATAATAAGAAGAAGAAGAAGAAGAAGAAGAGGATTGATTGATTGATTTGGAGTTTTCTGGCATCCTGCCATCTGAGGTCAATGACGTCGATATCATTTATCAATAAAAAAGGGAATTCCAATTAAAAACCATAAAAGCAAAGACGTCCTCATAAAAGTTAAATAGTTTTCAGGAGACCTGCTTCTGAATTAAATCTAAAAATAACAAGTAGAACCTTAAGCATGTCTTCAGTCTGGATCGGACCCAAAGTTACAAGCTACTGCAAAAAGGCAGCCTATAACTTTCAGATATGATCAGTTCTCCAAGGGTCTGGTGTGGACTACAAGGTTGAGTCAATAGCTGGACTGTAGAGAGTAAGTTTGTTAGGCGAGAAAGTATAAAACGATCCTTTCTGTTATTAATTTCTCATACCGGTCTAAGTGACCTAACCATTGGGAAGTCGAGGACCGGTATAAGAGGATGAATGAAAACTGATTCAGTTATAAGCAAATTTCGACCTCAGATGTACAAGTCCTGAAGAGAGACGGAGGGGATAAGAACTTATGCTTATGCCCTAAGCTAAAAAAAAAAATAGTGTAATGTCTTGACTAGCAAATGACAAAGAACTCACTTTTTAAAAGGAAGAATGTTACGTCAGTGATATCATCCTAACGAGCAATGTTCGTGCAAATGAAAAAAAAAAAGTTGGAAAAAACATTAGATTAACGGCAAAATTTAAGAGGAAAATAATAAACGTGACGAAGAAGCTTTTAAGCACAAAAACTGACTTATCACGGACCGGGTAAACTAAATCCTTCATTTTCAAAGCAAGCGATTAATAACAATAAAATATAAAAGCAGACAAAGGCTTTTATGCCAGGGACATCCATGAAGGAAATTATGGACCCTGTGGAGAACTGATATCGCCATTAGAAGACAGAGGCCAATTTCTGATTATTCTCACATAAAAGCTAAATTCTCTCTCTCTCTCTCTCTCTCTCTCTCTCTCTCTCTCTCTCTCTCTCTCATGCAAACTGACCAGCTCCTAAAACCACCTACACACGATGAAGTCATAATGGCTTCGTTCACAATATCATCTCATCCTTTCAGTCGGAAAAAAGGAGATGTCAATTCTGACGTCACGAAGGGTCAAGGAAAAGGCTATGAAGCCTTGTAGTTTTTTATAACTTTTCTTTTGGGGTGAACAGAAAAATGTTGAGGCGACAAAAAAAGAAAAAAAAAAGAAAAAAAAAAAAGGGATATCTATCTAGAAGAGGATTGACTGATTAATTTAGAGGTCTCTGGCATCCGGACATCTAAGGTCATTGATGATTATATCATTTAAAAAAAAAAAAAAAAAAAAAAAAAAGAATAAAAGTATATTCGATTCAAACAAATAAAAGCAAATGGCTACAATTAAAAAGGCTCCAATAGGGAAAATAACCCAGTGCAAAAATGAAATAGTGAAGTATCAAATAAACTAT
>NC_090761.1:22290489-22384066 GCF_036898095.1 Palaemon carinicauda
GTCACGCATATAAATTGCAAAATTCCGAAGCCACATATAACACTTATTACTGACCTTACATTTATGCAGATCTGAATAGTTCTATTACATATAGTTTGTCATCTTTTTCATAATCTTCCCTTCTTATTTTTCTTCTTTCTTGCTGTTTTTTTTTTACTCTTGTCCACTTTCTGACACGTGTTGCATGGTAGTCGTTCTCCACTTCAATCCAGTTTATCTTAATTAACATTGTTTCTTTAGTTTTCAATTTGCTAATGTATTCATTCTTTCTCAAAATCCGTGTGAAAGTTTTATATATATATATATGTGCATTTAGCATTAAGAATTTGGACCACAAGGCCCGTCGCTGGGATGTGGGAGACCATTCTTCATCGAGGTGCGACTGAGGAAAACCCTCTGCTGTTGTGTCTTTTACTGACCTTATCTTTGCTAAAACTTGAATAAGGGTCTTCTTAAAGTTCTTTACTTCATTTATCTAACATCCCACTTTCACAGAATTCCGTTGCTCCTCCGACCCATCCTCTACTGTAATCTTTCTTTATTTGAGCTTGAATTGCCCTCATCAACAGTCTTAGAACGTATTACCTCAGTATGGCATAACGTGGTTTTGCAGTGTTTTCATTTTATTTTTTTACCAGTCAAACTCCTGTCATTGCAAGCATTATTCCCCAGTAAAGGTAGCTTCTTGAGGCGATACATTCCTCTTGATATCCATCCTTACATTGCTTCTCTTTTTCAACATTCTCTATTTTGGAGTGTGTTCAAAGTTTCAATTTTGGAATTACTTGTCTGGTGTATTCTAACTAATATTCAGTGCCGCTTTTCCCACCTTTTTCTTTATACCCATTTATCATCAAAGACCATGCCATTTTAAAACACCGAAAAATAAAAATATAATTAATGTTATAAGCTAAAATTAATCCTTGAAAAACGATATATTCTTAGCTCTTCTAAAACTGAATATTCTGATTTTCCAAAATATGACAACTGATAAACTAATATAAACACCATTCATTTTTCCAATTCTATTTTTTCGAGTTAACTCCTACTTCCGATTTTTAAACTCCCACCACCCATTTTTAAACACCAATCTCCCATTTTTAAACTCTCACTTCCCATTTCTCGTCTACCACCTCCCATTTTTAAACTCCCACCTCCCACTTTTAAACATCCAATTTCTCTCCAACGTAGTCAGCTCACATTAATGTCGCCCTTCACCTTTAAATACTGAGAAACATCAGGCGAGTTCTATTGACAAATTTTACGTCTTCGGGTGTTGGTAATTGTCTCTTATCACGACTGTGGTCAGTTGGAAAAAAATGTGGGAAAAATGTGTGTTGACAAATTTACGCAAAAGCGTCTAGCTTGAAACTTCGTGACTGGTGCGTTCTTGTAACGCTGTTTGCTCAGTCGTTCCATAATGATCCTCTGGTCAACATAGAAAGCTATGATGGACACGTAGAGAGGAAATAATCATTGTTATTAAAATCAAAGCGCTCCTTTTTTTGCGCCGGTTCGTTACTATATATAATCTTTGCTTCACTTTTAGCAGCAATGCGTTAATCCTAATCATAATTACTTATCGCTATTATAGTAACATTTAGTTTGGAGTTATTGCTCGGATGATTGCTATTCTCATTACTACTACTATGATCATTATTAACAGCTAGTCACTTTATATATACATATACATATATACATATATATATATATATATACAAGAGAGAGAGAGAGAGAGAGAGAGAGAGAGAGAGAGAGAGAGAGAGAGAGAGAGAGAGAGAGAGAGAGAGAGAGAGAGCATCAATAGTAGCGGCAACTGCATTTCCTACAGCAATTGTGATAGTAGTAACCGAATAAACATAAAAAATGTCATAAAACATTCCTTCTGCTTTAATAAGCATGCGATTCTTTTATATTACGAATAACATTCAGTTTGATAAGACTATTTCCCGCAATCATTTTGAATCATTAGCAGACAATCGCGTCGTTTTTTAGTCGATCACGAACGTCTGTGGAAGACCAAAAAGGACCAATTCTCCTTTGTCCACAGGATTTCCAAACATTAAGTCGGAAGACACACGTGAGCGACGCTTTAGTCATCTTTGGAATGACAATGAAAATAGCATTTTTGTCCTAATTAAGAAAAGAAAAAAAATAATAGTGAGATGGTAACAGATCGGTGTCACTATGGACATGAGTCGTGATATGAGAATGAAACAATAACCAACAGATTTTGTATATATATTTCAAGATAAATAGAAGAGAGACAGAGATGAGAACGGAAAATGGTATGGAAGATGAAATAGCACTGGAAGAAGAAAGGATTAATGAGGTGGAATCATTTAAATATTTAGGAACTATGATCTCTAATACAGGATCTTTATAATTTGATTTTAATATATTCGTTTTTAATTCGAAGGTCACCCATGGGTGGCAGAGACAAAAGGAGAAGATAATGTCCTAGAGACAAACCACACATGCATATGACCAACGCCAAAGTCCCCTCTCTACCAATGCAATGACCAGGGATGGCCAGGTAATAGCTGGTGTTGACTCATCGAGTAGATCTATAGGCTTCCCAAATCCCTCCTCATCCCGAGCTCACAAGGATGGCGAGGTAGCGGACCTTAGAGGAAAATAGTCCTCCTAGTTACGGACATACTGAAAACTATCGGGCTTGAGAGTTATTGGGTCCTTCGACTGGCCAGACAGTACTACATTGGATAATTCTCTCTGGTTACGGTTCATTTTCCCTTTACCTACACATACACCGAATAATCTGGCCTTACACATTCTCCTTTGTCCACATACACCTGACAACATTGAGATTACCAGACAATTCTTCTTCACCCAAGGGGTTAACTACTGCACTGTAATTATTCAGTGACCAATTTCCTCTTGGTAAGGGTAGAATAGTCACTTTAGCTATGGTAAGCAGCTCTTCTAGGAAAATTGAGTCTCCAAAATTAACCCATTGTTCTCTAGTCTTGGGTAGTGTCATAGCCTCTGTACCACGGTCTTGCACTGTCTTGGGTTAGAGTTCTCTTGCTTGAGGGTACACTCAGCCACACTATTCTATCTAATATCTCTTCCTCTTGTTTTATTAAAGTTATAGTTCATGTAGGAAATATTTATTTTAATGTTGTTACTGTTCTTAAAATATTTTATTTCCCCTTGTTTCCTTTCCTCACAGGGCTATTTTCCCTGTTGGTGCCCCTAGGCTTATAGCATCCTGCTTTTCCAACTAGGGTAGTAGTTTAGCAAGTAATAATAATAATAATAATAATAATAATAATAATAATAATATGGTGGATTAATATTTACTGTTCCTGTTTAGTCGTCCCATTCAAGTCTTTGTCGTTAAATTAATTCACTCATTAATCCGAATTTTGTTTTCGGCAAACAATAAACTTTTCTTCGTGTGTCTGTCCATTCTAAACGATGTTTTTAGCCTTTTTCCAAGATCCTTCATGGAGACAGAACAGACACTTCCTCTAAATGATGCTTCCGAAGGCCATTATAACTCGATTTTGCTCGGATGGTTTTTTTCTCATTTAAACTTCTCACACGAGAAGAAATCTCCCTTTTGTGCTAGGATGATTAGAGTACCAATCTCGTCAATCTCAAAATGATGATAATTATTCTTCTCAGATTTAATAATCCTCTTCGTAATCTCCCCCGACAAAGTCTTTTTCTCAAAATGGTGATAATAACTCGTCTAAGATTTAATAGTGCCCTTCGTAAATTCCCCCGACAAAGTATTTTTCTCAAAATAGTGATAATAATTCTTCTCAGATTTTATATTATCCTTCGTAATTTCTATCCAAAAAAAAGTATTTAGTCTCTAACTAGTATTATCTTAAAATTATTTACATTTTCTATTGTTTTCTTGCTTACACCATAAATTCCCCTTGTTACGAGGTTCCGTGACAAACAAGCTTCGCTCCTAAAAAGCCTCCCGGTGTGTTTTTTTCTTTCTTTCTTTTATCATGCATCTTCCCTTTTTATTCCTTTCAATCTTTTTTCGTCCGCTGCTCTTTTCCATTCACACGAACATAGCTCACCTCAACAGCATTCAGTAAAGCCAAATTAACCCAAGATCAACAAATCAATAACGCAACCTTCCTTTTTTTGGTTCTGCAAATTAGTAGCGATTCCTTTTTTGGTTTCGAAAATTAGTAGTGAGGCTAGAGATGTCTTGTCATTTGGCCGTTAAGGCATTGTTTTGTTAGTCTGCGACATATGCAGAGCTCATCCCTGTCGTCTCTCATCTGCAGAACACGTTTGATATAGATTGGCTGATGTCTAAGATTGTCTGTAAACTTCATCTTTGGATTAAGCCAACATTGCACTCCACGAGAACAAACATGAAAGCCAAGGAACTGTATGGCCTTTGCCTTGTGTTCTATTTGTAAATATATATTTTGATCTTTAATTTATCAATTTTAGTTACTCATTGGGTAATATGTATTTTTCTCCAATTAAAAGCATGACTTTGTAGGGGTTGGTTGCATTTTCTTAATAAATCAATTCCTTTCTCTCTCTCTCTCTCTTGTCAATATGTAAACATGAATAATGTACAGAATCTCTTTTATTCCATATTACTTCTGCACAAAATACACAGTATCCTATTTCCTAAAAAGCTTTCCGGTTTTTTTTTTTTTTTTTTTATCATGCATCTTCCCTTTTTATTCCTTTCAATCATTTTTCGTTCGCTGCTCTTTTCCATTCACACGAACATAGCTCACCTCAACAGCATTCAATAAAGCCAAATTAACCCAAGATCAACAAATCAATAACGCAACCTTCCTTTTTTTGGTTCTGCAAATTAGTAGCGATTCCTTTTTTGGTTTCGAAAATTAGTAGTGAGGCTAGAGATGTCTTGTCATTTGGCCGTTAAGGCATTGTTTTGTTAGTCTGCGACATATGCAGAGCTCATCCCTGTCGTCTCTCATCTAAAGAACACGTTTGATATAGATTGGCTGATGTCTGAGATTGTGTCTGTAAAATGCATCTTGGATTAAGCCAACATTGCACTCCACGAGAACAAACATGAAAGCCAAGGAACTGAATGGCCTTTGCCTTATGTTTTATTTGTAAATATATATTTTCATCTTCGATTCATTTATTCTATTTACTTGTAAAAAAAACATATTCAATGGATATGTATTTTTCTCCAATTAAAAGCATGACTTTGTAGGGGTTGGTTGCATTTTGCTTAATAAATCAATTCCTTCTCTCTCTCTCTCTCTCTCTCTCTCTCTCTCTCTCTCTCTCTCTCTCTCTCTCTCTCTCTCTCTCTCTCTCTCTCTCTCTCTCTCTCTCTCTCTTTTGTCAATATGTAAACATGAATGATGTACAGAACCTCTTTTATTCCATATTACTTCTGCACAAAATACACAGTATCCTATTTCATCAAAAATTTTAATCTAAAAAGGGTTGATAGCTTTCCACCGCATCCAATCTTTCAAGAGATTTTTCATTGAAAACTACAATTTTTTTAATGGAACACTATAATAAAATTGTCAAGAATATACTTCACATATTGTGAAGTTCATGGTGTATCAATAAACTAACTGGTTTCTTTCCGGCAATTGCAAAATTCTTGTTTATCTGTTCTGATAGTATAAATTACACTGCTGGCTTAAAAGGAGGCGAGTTAAACGATTACGGAATCACAAAAAGAGGGCCGAGAATTCTCTTTTTGGTAAGAAAAACAGCAAACTGGTTGATATGTTTAAAAAAATATTTACTTCATTATCTGTGAAACTACTACATACATATACATACATACATACAAATATATATACATATATATATATATATATATATCCCTGCGTGTCGTAAGAGACGACTAAAAGGGACGGGAGGAGGGGGCTGGGAACCCCCTGTCCTGTATTATAATCCTGTGAAACATCAAAGAGGTGGAGCTGGGGGGGAGAGTGACTGCTCCCCCGCACTCTAGTTTTGGGGTGTTTGAATGTGCGTGGATGTAGTACGATAGAGAGTGAGTAAAAGATGTGAGATTGGAAGTATGTTTGTGTGAGACAAAGATAAAAGGGAGAGGTGAAGTGATGTTTGGTGAAATTTCTGGTAGATTGGCTGGGATAGAAAGGAGAAGAGCAAGAGAAGGTGTGACTTTATCGCTGAGTGAATGGATGACAGGTAAAGTCGTGGAATGGAAGGAGATATCATCTAGGTTAATGTGGGTAAGGGTTAGGTTGGGTAGGGAATGTTGGGCTTTTGTCAGTGCGTATGGGCAAGGTTGTAAGAAAAGTGAAGAAGAGTGGAATGAGTTCTGGAATAAATTAACTAGGTGTGTAGAAGGACTGGGTAGAAGGAATTATGTAGTTGTCATGGGTGACTTAAATGCTAGAGTGGGCGCTGGAGAGGTAGAAGGTGTCACTGAGAAGTATGGCGTACCAGGTGAAAATGAGAGTGGTGAGAGACTGGTAGATATATGTGTTGAGCAAGAGATGGTGATAAGTTCTAGCTTTTTCAAAAAGAAAGATAAAAACAAGTATACATGGTAAGAGTGGCAAATGGAAGAGTGGTAGAAAGAGCATTAATGGATTGTGTGTTGATAACTAAAAGAATGTTTGGAAGATTGAAAGACGTGCACGTGTTTAGGGGTAAGGCTAACGGTATGTTTGATCATTTTTTGGTGGAAGGAAAATTAGTTGTAGCAAAAGAGTGGGGTAATAGAGTAAGTGGATGTAAAAGGGAGCTAGTGAGGGTTGAAGAGCTAATAAAACCCTGGGGTAAAAAGTATTTATCAAGAAGGTTGAAAATAGCATATGATGCAGTGAAAGTAAGAGAAACAGGTAATTTAGAGGAGGAGTGGAAGTTAGTAAAAGAAAATTTTGTTGGGATTGCAAGTGATGTGTGTGGCAAGAAGTTTGTTGGAGGCACCATGACGAAAGCGCAAGGTAAGTGAGGCAAAAATGGCAGCTGACCTGAGGTGGGGTCAGGGATTGGGTCATTCATATGAAGAGAATAAGAAGTTTTGGAAAGAAGTGAAGAGAGCAAGGAAAGCTGGTTCAAGAATTGAAGAGACAGTTAAAGATGGAAATGGTTGTTAAAAGGAGAGGAGGCAAGGAAAAGGTGGGCGGAATATTTTGAAAGTTTACTGAATGTTGAGGATAATAGAGAGGCAGATATAATTGCTGTTGCAGGTGTTGAGGTGCCGGTGATGGGAGATGAGAATGAGAGAGATTACAAGAGAGGAAGTGAGGAGAGCACTAGATGAAACGAGAGTAGGAAAAGCATCTGGTATGGATGGTGTGAGAGCTGAGATGGTGAATGAAGGGGGTGTGATTGTACTTGAATGGTTGGTGAGATTGTTTAATATGTGTTTTGTGTTGTCAATGGTACCAGTAGACTGGGTTTGTGCGTGTATTGTACCACTATATAAGGGTAAGGGAGATGTGCATGAGTGTAGTAATTCAAGGGGTATTAGTTTGTTGAGTGTAGTTGAAAAAGTGTATGGTAGAGTACTGATTAATAGGATTAAGGATAAAACAGAGAATGCAATCTTAGAAGTACAGGGTGGTTTTAGAAGAGGTAGGGGTTGTATGAATCAGATTTTCACAGTTAGGCAGATATGCAAGAAATATTTAGCAAAAGGTAAGGAGGTGTATGTTGCATTTATGGATCTGGAGAAAGTGTATGATAGAATTTGATAGGAAAGCAATGTGGAATGTGATGAGGTTATATGGAGTTGGTAGAAGGTTGTTGCAAGCAGCGAAAATTTTCTACAAAGGTAGTAAAGCATGTGTTAGGATAGGAAATGAAGAGAGCGATTGGTTTCTGGTGAGAGTGGGGCTGAGACAGGGATGTGTGATGTCGCCGTGGTTGTTTAACTTGTATGTTGATGGAGTGGTGAGAGAGGTGAATGCTCGAGTGCTTGGACGAGGATTAAAACTGGTAGACGAGAATGACCATGAATGGGAGGTAAATCAGTTGTTGTTTGCGGATGATACTGTACTGGTAGCAGACACAGAAGAGAAGCTTGACCGACTAGTGACAGAATTTGGAAGGGTGTGTGAAAGAAGGAAGTTGAGAGTTAATGTGGGTAAGAGTAAGGTTATGAGATGTACGAGAAGGTAATGTGGTGTGAGGTTGAATGTCAAGTTGAATGGAGAGTTACTTGAGGAGGTGGATCAGCTTAAGTACTTGGGGTCTGTTGTTGCAGCAAATGGTGGAGTGGAAGCAGACGTACATCAGCGAGTGAATGAAGGATGCAAAGTGTTGGGGGCAGTTAAGGGAGTAGTAAAAAATAGAGGGTTGGGCATGAATGTAAAGAGAGTTCTATATGAGAAAGTGATTGCACCAACTGTGATGTATGGATCGAAGTTGTGGGGAATGAAAGTGACGGAGAGACAGAAATTGAATGTGTTTGAGATGAAGTGTCTAAGGAGTATGGCTGGTGTAACTCGAGTAGATAGGGTTAGGAACTAAGTAGTGAGGGTGAGAACGGGTGTAAGAAATGAGTTAGCAGCTAGAGTGGATACGAATGAGATGAGGTGGTTTGGCCATGTTGAGAGAATGGAAAATGGCTGTCTGCTTAAGAAGGTGATGAATGCAAGAGTTGATGGGAGAAGTACAAGAGGAAGGCCAAGGTTTGGGTGCATGGATGGAGTGAAGGAAGCTCTGGGTGATAGGAGGATAGATGTGAGAGAGGCAAGAGAGCATGCTAGAAATAGGAATGAATGGCGAGCGATTGTGATGCAGTTCCAGTAGGCCCTGCTGCTTCCTCCGGTGCCTTGGTTGACCGCGGAGGTAGCAGCAGTAGGGGATTTAGCGTTATGAAGCTTCATCTGTGGTGGATAACGGGGGAGGGTGGGCTGTGACACTCTAGCAGTACCAGCCGAACTCGGTTGAGTCCCTTGTCAGGCTGGGAGGAACATAGAGAAAAGTCCCCTTTTTTGTTTCATTTGTTTGATGTTGGCCATCCCCCAAAATTGGGGGAAATGCCTTGGTATATGTGTATATATATATATATATATATATATATATATATATATATATATATATATATATATATATATATATATATATTCAAATAAGCCATATATATATTTCAGATACATTAACGTCTGGATTCTCTTAACGACCTCGGGATCAGAGCCCCAGGCAAAATCACACAAAGACAAGAGCTTGTGACCGGCCAGGAATTGAACCCTGGTCCGGCAAGCCTGTATAGACAGTGACTAAGTGGCCAAGTGGTTTAGTCAGTGTCTATACAGGCTTGCCGGACCAGGGTTCAATCCCTGGCTGGTCACAAGCTCTTGTCTTTGCGTGATTTCGCCTGGGGCTCTGATCCCGAGGTCGTTAAGATAATCCAGACATTAATGTATCAAAAATATATATATGGCTTATTTGAATATGTATGAAAAACACATCTAAATGTGCAAAATTTATCATATATATATATATATATATATATATATATATATATATATATGTATATATATATATATATATATTCATTTATATATATATATACAGTATATATAATTAGCCAGTTTTTACTAGTCCCCTGCAGAACAAGGGCCTCAGACATGCCCTTCCACTCGCATCTGTGCATGGTCTTTCTATACCAGTCCACAACCGCAAACTTTCTCAGTTCGTCAATCCATTGTCTTCTCTTCCTTTCCCTGCTTCTTTGGTAATCCCTAGAGATGCATTCTGTTATTCTTAATGTCCATCTACTGTCTATCATTCTCATTATATCTCCTGCCCATGTTCATTTCTTTTCCTTACAAGTTGTTAGAATATCCTCTACTTTAGTTTGCTCTCGTACCCATGTTGCTCTTTGTGTCACTTAGTAGCCTATTAATCCATCATTATTTGTTCGAAATCTTAGAAAGATTCTGAACAATCAGGAAATAATATGAGAGCTTGCATCCTCACATGATAAGTATTGAATTAATTATCCTTGAATGCTCAACTGTTCAGATATACTCGTATATCACCACCATCTCAGTCTATTGACGCAAAGGGCCTTGGTTAGAGTTTGCCAGTCGTCTCTATCTTGAGCTTTTAAATCAATACTTCTACTTCACACTTCAAAGTCCTCAGCCATGTAGGCCTGGGTCTTCCAACTCTAGTGCTTTGTGGAACCCAGTTGGAAGTTTGGTGAACTAATCTCTCTTTCGGAGTACGAAGAGCATGTTCAAACCATCTCCATCTACCCCTTACAATGATCTCATCAACATATGGTACTCGAGTAAGCTCTCTTACGGTTTAATTTTTAATACTGTGCTGCCATTTAACACCCAATATTCTTCTGAGGACTTTGTTCTTAAAGCTACAAAATCTACTGGATATTGTTTCATTGTCATACCGCGACTCATGTCCATACAGTAACACCCATCTCACTAAACATATATAGCCTGATTTTTATATGAAATTTTAGGCGATTTGATTTCCATATTTTACTTAACCTAGCTATTGTCTGATTGGCTTTTTTCAATCTTTCACTAAACTCAAATTCTAAAGATCCTGTATTAGAGATCAAAGTTCCTAAATATTTAAAGGATTCTACCTCGTTAATCCTTTCTCCTTCCAATTGATATTTCCCCTTCCATAGCATACTGTCATGTTGCTCTTTGATATCAATGTTTGTATGGCTAATTGTCAGATTAATCAAACCCCCTGGCCATATAGAAGCTTGCCCACTCAATTCCCGACCATTAAAATCCCAAAGAGACTGCTGCCCCTTAGGAGCTTGTGGCGCCCATTGTCTCGTAAATTGACTTATAACTAATCTTAACCTAAGTTTTCTTTAGCTTGTCCAGGTATTTTACTAGTAGCATATCTGTTCACTTATATTTCATCTGAAATTCTTCTAATTCCTTGACATACAATGAGAAAAACCTGTCTAATATACAACGTCCATTGTTAAACGGTCGTATATTCATATCTCCCTCTGACACTTCTTACCTTCTTTAAGAGCAAAACTCATTGACCCTGGTTATCCTTAGTAAATCTTATTGTTCTGACCTCTGCTCATCCCAGATTAAAGACTTTCCTTTTACAATAAACATATCAACATTCGATTAACATCTGCATTTCCACACCCTATATCTCTCATCATGTACCTTGAATATATTTCCACCTAATTGTGCTTACTCATTCCAGAAAGGACTCTAACCCGTATATGTATACGTTAGTAAAGTAATTCCCCATGTTTAACCTCGCCCTATCAATCCTTATTAATTCGGATGGGGACATACATCCCCTATAATTAATGAATAAAGTTCTATATATATTCTCCTTTAGAGAAAAGAGGCTAAACCCTTCCTCCCTCCTTGAACCGGCGCCATTACAGGCGGCAACCTCTATCTCTCGTCATCGCCGTCGAGTAGAAATCCGGCTTGACCTAGATAGTAATAACACCGTCTTTCTTCTTTGCCGCCGAGTACTCCGGCTTTGAGGTTAGATGGTAATTCAAGATGCCTGTCCTGCAGCCGACAATGTCGCCGACAGAGGAATCTTAGTTCCTCTGCCGCCTACGACGTCATCGGCACAGGAAACCATGCTTCCTTAGTCCACAGCCGGAGGTAGGCGGCATACCTGCCGCCACCTCTCTTCCCTGTGAACTATAAGACCCTTCGCCCCCACCCCTCTGTCCTTTAGTGTCGACCTAGCCTTCACAAGGTTCTTTCACTGGTACTCAAGAGAGTCATCCCGGCTAACCCGGCGGCGGTTAGGTTGCCACCTCGGTCACCTTCCCCCTTATGTCCTTCCTTCACCGGAAGTGAATGCCCCGGGGGGAAAGACTGAGCCGGCCCTGACGGCTGCCGGTGGGAAACGCAACATACTGTGAGAATTCTTCAGCCCTCTCTTGGTCTGCCATCCACAATCTTTGTAACCAAAAGTACAGCCGGCGGCAAAACTTTGCGGATGGATGGAAGTTAGAATCAGATAGATTCCTCCCCTTCCATTAGAACTCTCATTCTGGCAAGGAGATAGTAGGCAGCAGTAGTCCTCCTACACTTCCAGTTATTGTGCTAAACCATAATAATAGGAAACCCTCCTTTCCATACTTTCTCTCTCTCTATCAGTTAGTGCCGCCAGGTACTAACCTAACCCCGATAGTGTACCAGTAAATCTACAATATACTACAATACAGTAGTACAAGTTTTTCTAACATACTCTGTGTATCCTTTCAGTCTATTGTTGGGATCGCATACCATGTTGAGGTTGAGTAATCCCTAAACACCCAGTTGAATCCTTTGATCATCGGGACCCACATAAAACACCGATCAATATTAATATACTACAGGTGAAAAAGTTAGTACAAATATTTATTAACCCCGTCTCTAAGTACTAGAGTCGTTCCACTCTGTATTCTCCCTTAGAGGGAATCTAAATATTACTATTGACGGAGGTCTCAGCGATTGCCTGGGAGAGGAAACACAGATACTGTATGTCTTTCCTATTTCCTTTCAAGCTTACTATCCTAAGCTATTAATCATAATAGTAAGTATTACTATTAAATGTATGCATTTATATCGAAGATATAAACAACTGAATACTCATCAAATCCTTTTCCTTTACAGGAGGAGCCAATGGTGACGTGTGCGGTTGTGTTCTGCAACCGCAAGAGTAAGGACTTTTGTGGACATACGATGTGCAGGTCTCATGCCCCCTGCTGCATCGTATCTGGATCCCTGAGGTACTGGGGCCCGAAGGGTTGCTCCAACTGCTCGACCTTGCTGTCCAATGGCTTTGGAGAAACCATCCCAACCTCCATAGAGGCTAGGGATACAGCAAGGGAAACTCTTCGTAGGTAGGTAAGAGGGTTCCAAAAGAACTCTCCGAGATCTTACCTGCCTAATGAATCTCTCAGATGCCTTCTGTTCCCTAGGCTCACCTTAGTGCGGTAGTGCCCCAGGAACAGGTCCAGCCTCCCTTCATTCAACTGAAGCTCGACGCGGACATCCACAAGGCACTTGAAGGCATGGACATCCACCAAGAGCGGATGTCGGAAGTGTCTACTGACACTGAACAGGACCTACTGCAAGAAGGCCCTGAAGAAAATGTGGTTCAACCACCAACGGAGGAAGAAGGATCTATTTCGACAGTGACTAAGGACCCCCAGTTCACCATGACGGCATATCAACCTATGCCGTCGACATCTTCAGCCCCAATTCCCCAACTGACTGCACAGGTCAACAGGAGCGAGGCGCTCCTATCGTCGATCCAGCAGATGTTGGAAGTGTTCTGGAAGGAACAAGATGAGATGAAGCAGGACATAAAACAGACGAGAAGAGAGGTACAAGAAGGGAAACGCCCTGGAACTTCCAGGGGCTCTACTAAACCCCTGAAAGTACCAGACCACCCTCACTGCTCCGAAACCAACCCCTGGAGGTATATGGAGCACATGCCCATGATGAACGGGAAGCTGTTCATCTCCGAGAAGTTGGGGGCCAAGCCACTTGAAGATCTTGAATTCTGGCCCAGCTTTTCAGCCTACCCAGATTGTTAAGTGAGACTGCGAGATGAACCTGCATCCAGCAAGGAAACGGTACCAAAGGAAGTCATTGTCTTCGAACATGACGAGGCACTGGCCATCCTTACCAAAACCCTGAAAGGAGCCGGATACACCAACTCCAAAGTCTCAGCACTGAGCAAGAGGCATCCAACCTTCATTGCTCCTTCCTCCAGAGCTTTCCCCTTTTCGGAAAAAGCCCTTGACTGTGTCATTAAAGCAGTCGAGGAGGGCAAACCCTGCTCAATCCTAGAGGAATGTAAGCCATTATCTCTAGCTATGCCTACCTGCGAGAAGTGGAAAGAGGTACATCTAACCTTCTCCGTCTTGAAGTTGGATCCAGAGATAGAAGGCCAACAGTTCAACGAAAACCTTCCAAAGTTGCCAGATCATCTCTTGAGAAGGGAACAGGAGACGAAAGAAAGACTTGCCACCTCCCTGTCTCATCAGAACTGTTTGCAAATGTGTGCAGGCCTACATAACGCCCCAGACATGTTCATGGTCTTAGCCAAGTCTCACATGGGTACTCTTGTGAAGGACTTGTATGCTTTTGTCAGGTCAAGGAGGACCTGTAGAGAGCACGTGTTCGCCGCAGCAACGGTGAAACACGAACCCAGAAAACTGATTTCATAATGTATCTGGGGCAAAGACCTTTTCCCACAGGAAGTGGTCCAAGAAGTCATTACCAAAGCTGCCACAGAGAATAGGAACCTTCTCCAAAAGTGGGGCATGTCTTCAAAGAGGAAGTCTTCCTCAGACGGAGGTTCTCAGCCTAAGAACAAGAGGACAAGAAGACCACGTAGACCTGCACAACTTCCAGCCGTGACCATGGCTTCGGTGCCTCAAATGGTAGCCCAGCCTAAAACCACCTTCCAGATTGTCCCTCAACAGCTGGCAGCCCAGTCACCTGTTTTTAACCCAGGCAAGAGACACTAGACAACCTTTTGGCCCTACAAAGGTAGAGGCCCAAGAAGAGGTTCCTCCAGAAACCCCCCAAGGGGCAGAGGAGGACGCGGTCACGGAAACAAGTCCTCCGGAACCCCTAAGCAATGAGGGGCTCCAGGTAGGGGGCAGACTTTTTTACTTTTGGGATCGCTGGACCTTCGATCCCTGGGCCCACAGCCTAATCACGAATGGACTCGGGTGGATATGGAACAAAATTCCACCCACTTTTCCAAAATTCTTCCAACACTCCACCCCCTTGTTGGAAGAATATACCTCAGAACTCTTGAACAAGAAGGTAATAAAGAGAGTGAAGTCCATCAAATTCCGGGGAAGGCTGTTTTGTGTTCCCAACAAAGACTCAGACAAACTCAGAGTCATTCTAGACTTGTCTCCACTCATCAAGTTCATCAAGAACAAGTTCCGAATGCTTACCTTGCAACACATAAGAACCCTTCTACCAAAAGGGGCGTACACAGTCTCAATAGATCTGGCAGATGCTTACTGGCACCTACCAGTCAGTCGCCC
Organism: Palaemon carinicauda; assembly: GCF_036898095.1. Taxonomy (NCBI): domain Eukaryota; kingdom Metazoa; phylum Arthropoda; class Malacostraca; order Decapoda; family Palaemonidae; genus Palaemon; species Palaemon carinicauda. The sequence continues at coordinate 22,305,461 of NC_090761.1, forward strand.
CCTCTCCTACCTAGGATTCAAGTTACAAGAGACAATATTTGTATTTAGAGCGATGCCCTTTGGGCTAAAACATAGCCCCAAGGGTATTCACAAAGCTAGCAGACACAATCGTCCAGCAGCTACGCTCCGAGGGAGTTCAAGTAGTAGCATACCTAGACGATTGGCTGGTGTGGGCAGCATCCAAGACTACTTCTCTGCAAGCGGCCGAAAAGGTGATCCAGTTCCTGGAGCACCTGGGCTTCAAGATCAATCGCAAGAAGTCTCGCCTTTCTCCAGCTCAAAAGTTCCAATGGTTAGGAATCCAATGAAACTTAATGTCACACCATCTCTCCATTCCATTCAAGAAGAGGAGAGAGATAGCGGGAGCTGTCAAGAGACTAATCCGATACAAGAGGATTTCAAGGCGCCGACAGGAAAGAGTATTGGGCTCTCTCCAGTTTGCAGCAGTGACAGACCCAGTGCTGAAAGCACAGCTAAAAGATGCGTCAGGAGTCTGGAGAAGATATGCATCAAACGCTCGAAGAGATCAATTAAGGTTGACCCCGACCCAATTGCGCAGGCTATTAAGGCCATAATCAACATCCAAGAGCCTAGCGCAGACAATTCCCCTACAACCACCCGACCCATCAGTGGTGATACACACGGACGCCTCCCTGGAAGGATGGGGAGGCCATTCTCACAAGAGAAAAGTGCAAGGGAATTGGTCGCACCAGTTCAAAACCTTTCATATCAACATTTTGGAGGCCATGGCAGTCTTCCTAAAGTTGAAGAAACTATCCCTTCACAGAGCAATCAACATCAGATTGGTCCTGAACAACGAAGTGATAGTAAAATGTCTAAATCGACAAGGCTCGAGATCACCTCACATCAATCGTGATGTTAGCCATCTTCTACCTGGCAAGGAAGAGAGGATGGCACTTATCAGCAGTTCACCTTCCAGGGTTCCGCAATGTGACGGTGGACGCTCTATCCAGGCGAAAGCCGATAGAGACAGAATGGTCCCTAGACGCAGACTCATTCTCCTTCATCTCAGAAAAAGTCCTGGAACTGCAGATTGACCTCTTCGCGACGAGCGACAACAAGAAACTACCTCGTTACGTAGCCCCTTACATGGACCCTCAAGCAGGAGAGATAGACGCCATGTATCTCGACTGGAACAAATGAAATCGGATCTACCTGTTTCCACCAACCAATCTCCTGCTAAGAGTCCTCGACAACCTAAGATCCTTCAGAGGGACAGCTGCAGTAGTGGCCCCCAAATGGCCCAAAAGCAATTGGTTCCCTCTAGTTCTAGGATTGAAACTGAAGCTGTTTCCTCTGCCGAACCCAGTTTTATCTCAACTGGTTCAGAAGTTGACTGTTTATGCTTCATCATCGAGAACCAACAACCTACATCTCATGATTTTCTCGCCCTAGCAGCGAACAAAATATTTGCGATCTCGAAGGACAAGGTCGACTTCATTGAAGAGTACAAGTCAAATTCAACTAGGAGACAATATGAATTATCTTGGAAGAAATGGGTGTCCATTGTGAAAACAAGGAAACCAACATAAATATCGATAGATTTGTCTCTCTTTCTTCATCTAACTACATGAACAAGGCCTGGCTTTCACTACAATAACCACATGTAAGTCGACCCTGACTAGACCTCTTCTGTACGCCTTTGAGGTGGACCTCAAAAGCGAAATCTTCAATAAGATACCAAAAGCATGCGCTAGACTCAAGCCGACAACCTCTCCAAAGCCCATCACATGGTCGTTGGACAAAGTCTAACACTATGCTTCGAACCTGAACAATGAGGATTGTACTCTAAAGGATTTAACACAGAAAGTCATCTTTCTGTTTGCAATAGCCTCAGGGGCTAGAGTTAGTGAAACAGTGGCCTTATCCAGAAATGTATGCCATATTCAGTTCCTAGATACAGGAGAACTGAACCTTTTTCCTGATCCTGCCTTTCTTGCCAAGAAGGAGCTACCCACCAAAAAGTGGGGGCCTTGGAGAATCTGCCCACTGAAGGAAGATGTCTCTCTATGCCCAGTAGAGTGTCTTAAGGTCTATCTTCGAAGAACTTCAAACTTCAAGGAGGGACAGCTCTTACGAGGCGAAACCTCAGGATCAAATCTATCAATAAGACAACTGAGAGTGAAGCTCACCTACTTTATTCGCAGAGCGGATCCTGACAGCACACCCGCAGGTCACAATCCAAGAAAAAGTTGCTTCTTTGTTGAATTTCTTTCAACACATGGACTTTGACAGGCTCCGCTCATATACAGGATGGAAGTCATCCAGAGTCTTCTATAAACATCATGCAAAGCAAGTACATGAAATAAAACACTTTGTGGTGGCGGCGGGTAGTGTCATAAAACTCGTCGTCTAGTGCTGCGATGAACAGTGGACTGTTCTGGGACTCAACAGTACATCGGGTGAATAGGTATTAATACCTTCTAGTGCAAATCATTACGGTGATTAATAGATTGTTCTATACAGGTGCAGAATCTGATCAATAACACCAGTGCCGTGTGAACAATTGAACACAGTGTTGACACATATCTAACATCTGAGTGAGACTAGACAGATTTGGTTTCACCTTTACATTGAGTGGCATTATTACAATAATGAATTCATATACAGTATGTATATTCTTCCCTTACAGGTCAGAAATATATATAACCATGATGTTTATCTATGCAAGGTCAGATTTCTACTTTGTTACTTCTACATTTCATATTAAATTCTAAAAATAAAATATAGAAATGCAGCTGCGTCTTATTTTATACTCAGTTGATAAAAATAAAAGCAATCAGAGTTTTATTCTATTCCTATAAATAGAAACTTGAATATGTACAGATGTCCAAAGCACGAAAAGGCAACCTCTAGAAAGTTTCCCTTTTGTTCTTACGGATATACAAACTTTGAATCCTTATAGTCGAAGTCGACACTTTCCCTGCAGGGGGCAGGAAGCCCTAAGCTAGTTCCAAGCTTAGTGGATAAGACAGATAACGGTGATGTCACATACAGGCCTAGCAGACCAAATAAGGAACCCAGTCAAAGTAAAGGCACTTACACAAACCTACAGATATAGTATTTTCAAGTTAATTCTCTGGTAAGCTTCCATCAGGACGACATGGCCGAGCCCAAAAAACGGATTTTGAGCAAAGCGAAAAATCTATTTTTGAGTGAGATAGCCATGTCGTCCTGATGGACCCACCCTCCTTTCTTGATGACCCCACCCGAAACTACTCTATCTGCGGTTATTCCTGCTTAAATGCAACAAGGGAATGGCGACCGGTGGTAGGACGGAGAGGAGGTCCACCGGGTACCTAGATAACGGCTCCCCTTTCGTTCGCCACTCTTCCCCCTCAAAGAGTTAAATCTATTCAGGGTGACGATTGCTATGTATTGTATCTAAAAAAATACGTCCCCTGATATTATGCAACATCCTTAAAGTTATATTATGGATGAACCGCGCCAGGAGTTAGAATTCTGGAAACCTTCGGTTTATTTCTCTGGGAGTATCACTGTAACAAATGTCCCTTAAATAGTCTACCTAAAGGAACCTTCCACCAGGACAACATGGCTATCTCACCCAAAAATAGATTTTTTGCTTTGCTCAAAATCCATTTTATATATATATATATATATATATATATATATATATATATATATATATATATATATATATATATACATTATATATAAGGGATTTTGACGTAGGAAAAATCTATTTCTGGGCGAGGGACCTGTGCCGCCCAGTGAATAAGCTCCATTTAGCACTTATTCTTAGGTAATTTACTGCTAAATATACCAGAGAAAAAATGTAAAGGAGTGCTAGGTTAACTAGCTCGCTCACCTATTGGTGTCGGTATAAAATTGGGCGTATATTCCAGAGGTCCCGCACTATTTAGATTAATCCACGACAGAGAACCCCAATAGAGGAGAGCCGTTCAACCTCACTCGGTACTACTACAATGCATCCGCTCAGAACCCAACTCCTTAGCACCCAAAGTTTGGGGACTCCAAGGGAGAGGAGCTGGGAGGGTTCACTGGGCGGCACAGGTCCCTCGCCCAGAAATAGATTTTTCCTACGTCAAAATCCCTTTTCTGGGCTCGAACCTGTGCCGCCCAGTGAATCTATACAAGAGAAAAATGTCACCAAACTTGCAAAATAAAGGAAAAAACATAAGCGTAAGAGAAAAACAGGATGCTTTAATCAGAGATGAGTACCAAAAAACAATTATAAGGGTATCTTAAATATGAACATAAATCCAATAAGGTAGGTATAATAATGCCGTGAGTGATAATATATACAGATACTCAGGAGCATAAAATTTACAAATATAATAACAGTATTCAGGTGCGCGACCAACGAATACAATAGGGTATAAATGAGGCAGGTAAGAGGGAGAGATAAAGAGTCAAGGCATTAACCTGTGAGTTACTCGTGAGTAACTACGCTCCCTGCGGCTACTGTAGAAAATTTTAGGGCTTCCAAATGTTTAAGGTAGTGTTTCTTGAACACTGACGGTGATTTCCACCCTGTATACCTGGAAAGGTCTGTAAAATTCATGTGGTGAAAGAAGTTCACCGAGGTGGCAACCGCCCTGATATCATGTGCAAGAGGAAAAGAGTCAGGGTTAGCTTGTTTAATAAAATACAAAATTTGTTGCCTGATCCCTTTAATAGTAATGGTACCGCCTTGTTCTCTAACGAATAGAGGCCCCGAGGAGTTAGAGGAGGTCCGGGATAGATAAGACCTAAGAGTAGTGACAGGGCACAGCGACGGATCTTGCGTGAGGGGAACAATTTTCCAGGAGGTCCATCTGTTTTGAGGGTCTTCATTCTTAGCCAAAAAGAATTTGTTAGGAGAAAGAAGGACCTCTCCTGAAGGCAGAAAGTCAATATGACCCGGGTCTCTCGACAAGGCTGCCAATTCAGAAATTCTTGCCCCGGAAGCCAAGCTCACTAGGAAAAGTGTTTTCCTGAGAAGGGGCATGTAACCACAAGAACTATTAATGGTATCAGAAGCCAATTTGAGTACGTCATTAAGGAACCAGGTCACCGGGGTAGGACGAGTAACCGGTTTCAGTCTGGCACAAGCTTTCGGAATTGAAGCTAACAAAGAGTCGGTTAAGTCTATGTTAAAACCCACTAGGAAGATCTTTTTCAGAGCCGATTTAATAGTGGTGATAGTATTGGCTGCCAGACCTGATTCTAATAAAGATCTAAAGAAAGTGACTGTAAGGTTCAAGTTCATACAGTTCACGTCTGAGTCTATTAAAAATTTTGCCAACTTTTTAACTGCAGAGTCATACTGACGGATGGTGGAATCCCGTTTATCCGATTCTAGGAACAAGGTGTTTTGAGGATCAATATTGGCACCATGCATAGCCGCAAACTTCATAAAGTCCATAAAGTTAGGGCGCTCTGAATGTTTGAGAAAGCGTACACAACGCGTGTTTGTACTATCTGAGACAGAACCGGATTGGGTATCGGGCGAGGGTATAATCTCAACTCCCGCAGGAGAGGATACCAGTTGCTCTTGGGCCAGTTGGGTGCGACCAAGGCTACTTGTCCCTTGAAGGATCTCAGTTTGTCTAGAACTTTCAGCAAAAGATTCACCGGGGGAAAGAGATAAATCTTTTCCCAGTTGTCCCAATTCTGTGACATGGCGTCTGTGGCGTAAGCCTGAGGGTCTAGATTGGGAGCCACATATACTCTCAATTTGTGGTTGGATTCCGTGGCGAAGAGGTCCACTTGGAGACCGGGAACCTGAGAGAGAATCCACCGAAATGACTTTAGATCGAGTGACCATTCCGATTCTAGAGGGGAGGTCCGGGACAGGGCGTCTGCCACTACATTCCGGACTCCCGCCAGGTGGACAGCTGAAAGATGCCAACGGTTCGAGGCTGCTAGGGAGAATATGGCTACTAGAACATGGTTCAGAGGCCCTGACTTTGACCCGCCTCTGTTGAGGCAGCGGACCACCACTTCGCTGTCGAGGACCAGACGAAGGTGTTGTTTCTTGGGAAGAGCGAGACGTTTCAGGGTTAGAAGAACTGCCATGGCCTCTAGCACATTGATGTGAAAATGGCGGAACAAGGGAGTCCAAAGACCTTGAACTTTCTTGAGCTGAGAATAGCCGCCCCAACCTGATAGGGATGCGTCTGTGTGAATGATTAATTCCGGAGGCGGAAATCGAAGGGGAACTGACTTTGACAGACTGTTTGCTCTTGTCCAAGGAAGAAGTCTTTCCCGTAGAATGGGAGGAAGGCGGACTTTCCTGTCCCGGAGCTTCCGGTTCGCCCTCGAACGCCAGACACGATTGATATCTTTCAATTTTGCCTTCAGAAGAAGATCCGTCACTGAAGCAAACTGAAGGGACCCCAGAATCTTCTCTTGGAGTCGTCTGGAACTTACTTTGTCTTTGAGAAAGCGTTTGGTGTTCCTTGCAATCTCTAACCTTTTGGGTCTGGGAAGACACAGAGTATGAGATATAAGATCCCATTGCAGGCCGAGCCATTGGAACTTCGATTTTGGAAGAAGACGGGACTTCTTGAAGTTGATCTGGAAGCCTAGAGATTGAAGATAATGGATGACTTTGTGAGTGGCTTTTAGGCAATTTTGGGAGGTGTCTGACCAAATGAGCCAATCGTCCAGATAGGCTACTACTTGAATCCCTTGATTCCTGAGTTCCTGAACAGCGACTTCTGCTAGCTTTGTGAAGATCCTTGGGGCAATGTTGAGCCCGAAAGGCATCACCTTGAAGGAGTAACTTTTGTCCCCTAAGCGAAAGCCTAGGTACGGACGGAAGTGTCTCGCTATCGGGACGTGATAGTAGGCGTCTGTAAGATCGATAGAGGTGGTGACGGCCCCACGGGGAAGTAAGGTCCGCACCTGCGAGACGGTAAGCATTCGAAACTTGTCGCATTGAATGGACAAGTTGAGAAGGGATAGATCTAGAATCACTCTTCTCTTGTCTGAATCCTTCTTCGGGACACTGAACAGCCGACCTTGAAACTTCAGATGTTTCGTTTCTTGTATGGCGTTCTTTTGTAAAAGATCCTGGACAAATTCGACCAGGTCCGGAGTGGAATGTTGACGAAATTTGTTCGGAGGAGGAGGTCCTTGAATCCAACTCCACCCTAGTCCCTTGGAGATGATACTGAACGCCCAGGGACTGAACCTCCATTTGTTGCGGAAGGCATAGAGCCTCCCCCCTACCTGCTGTACCTCAGTATTGGTTTGAGGAGTTGCCTCCACGTCCGCCTCGGAAGTTCTTTCCTCTGCGAAAGGCTCTTCCCCTGCCTTTGTTCTGGTTAGAGCCACGGTGGTAGCCTCTACCTCTACCATAACTCTGGGAAGAGCTATGAGCCTCGTAGGACTGGTTAAATGCAGGGGAAGTGGCGGAGGCACCAGAAAGCTGGCTCTTAGGTAGCAGAACGGTGACATAGTCATCCGAAGGAGCCCGAGAGGTGGAAGGCTGTGCAGGGGCAACAGAAGATGGAGGAAGAGGCAGCCGGAAGTTGGATGAAGCACTCTGTTGTTGCCTGAACTGGGTGGAGGTATATGGTCTAAGCTTCTTCCTACCCCGGGCTTGATAATTTGCGGGGTCATACTTGCGTTTAGGGGTCAAACCCCAACGGGCTTTAAGGCTCTGATTAACCCTAGTGGCCTCCGCCAAGACTTCCTCTACGAGATCCTCGGGGAAGAGATTTGAACCCCAACAGGAGGACCGGATGAGTTTATTAGGTTCATGCCTAATCGTCGCCTCAGCTAGAACATGCTTGCGACATCTGCGTTTAGCAGTAGCGAAGTCATACAAGTCATAATACAAAGACTGTAACGTAGCCTTGTTGAGAGACAAATACTCTCCGTATCGTAAGTCAAGGCTATCGACTCCGTGGATGTGGCCAGGTTTAGAGTACGGCCCACACGTAGGCGGGAATCATATTCCTGTTTAATGAGGGATTCCGGGAGACGGGGAAGCTTCTCACTAAACAAGACTGAGGCACAGTCTGCTGCAAGCTTGCCGGAGGTAAAGGTGGTATGGACGTTGTCCCAACACTCAATACCTGAGGGAAGAAGGAGGGAGATTGGATCCACCTCTCGGATGGGAGGCAAGGGCTTCTCCTCCAGAGCATATTGAAAGGCAAGCTCTGCCACCTTATTGACGCATGGAGTCAAGGTGGTCTTGTCCATTAAGAACATCGTAAAGGAGCTTTTATAAGGCGTCAGCATGGTGTTAGTGCAGCCGATGTCATTCAAAAATCTGGCCCAAACAGATTGGGCTTGCTCCTTCGGGAAGATGACCGTCTCTTTGGGGACCTTGTCTAATCGGACTAAAGCTTCCTCGGTAAGTCTGGCATAACCATGAAATGGAAATGCCAGACCCGGAGGAAAGAATTCAAAGTCCTCTAGAGGACGAGTGCCAAGGCCCTCCAGAGTCAACATTCCGTCTGAGAACGGGGAATGAAGAGCCATCCGCCAGGGGTTGTTCTTGGCAAACGGCGGGAGCTTAGAGGCATCCGGTATGAGAGAACTTTGGACTCTCTCCGGAGCTCCTTGCTCTAAAGCCCCAATTCTCTGACCGAAGTTAGAGAACATCGTGTCCATCCTCGACTGCATCTCCGAAACCAACTTTGCCTGCATCTCCGACACGATGCGAAGCATAGCTGATTCGGAAAGGCCCGGGCTAGCAGCAGGAGGGGCGGAAGGAACTCCCGGGTCGTGAGACTTAGAGGAGGAACCAGAGGTCTTTGAAGACGGGTTCGTACCATGTTTAGAGCCATGAGAAGTCTTGTGAGGCTTGCGAGCTTTGGGTAAGGTCCTTGAAGTAGACTTATCCTTAGGGGGAACCGGGTATGAACGTTGAGACGAATCACGGTCCCCAGAAAATCCAAGAAAGGAAGAGCGATCAGAAGAAGAAGAAAGAGCGGGGCTGAGGATAGGAATCTCAGCGCCGGACACACCTGCCTCACTTACCACCCTACCTGTATCCGGCTCGTCTAGCAACATTGGTTCGACGTCCAGGTTCATGGAGGCAACATTGTCCTCCAGACCTCCGGGGGCGTCCGATGGATCTTGCTCTGGGTCGATGAGACCCGTTATAGTGGCATCAATGTGGGCAATGATGGGAGCTGCCACATGCCTAGCCACAGCAGCTGAAGACTTGGCGTTGGGGTAAACCATGGTGCAGTAGTCCTCAGATAGGACGTACGGCCGCTTAGACTTTACATTCCGGGCAAACCCACCAACCCACACCTTCAGTGTGGCCCGAGCCGCAGACTTTTGCTCCGGGGATGCCTGAAATAATAGTGGGAATTATAAAAGGGAGACTCCCAATGGTCCTTCAAGACCATAGATATCTTACTAATAGTAAATAAAATAAGAAGGCAATATGGCCAACGGGACTCACCGAGTCAGATCCAAGGGTAGTGATGAGGTCGAAGCAAATCACACAGTTATCCGGGTGCCATACCACAACGTCTTCCAGTTGAACCCCACAAGGGGCGTGAGATCGGCAGACGGAGTGGCCACAAGGCTGGTGCAGAACAGCTGCACAGGCCGGCGTCAGACAATGCACCATCTGTAAAAAGAATAGTATATGAGAAACTGTAATTCTCTTAAGTAGGGGCGGGTCTGGAGGACCCGGGCCTAACATAGGTCTAACACAAGATTAGAGCTTAACTGTACTATTCTTTAAGAGGCCTAACATAGGTCTAACACAAGAATAGAGCTTAACTGTACTATTCTTTTAAGTAGGGGCGGGTCCGGAGGACCCGGGCCTAACATAGGTCTAACACAAGATTAGAGCTTAACTGTACTAGTCTTTAAGTAGGGGCGGGTCCGGAGGACCCGGGCCTAACATAGGTCTAACACAAGATTAGAGCTTAACTGTACTTTTTTTTTTTTTTTTTAAATTTTAAAATTTTTTTTTTTTTTTTTTTTTTAATTAGGGGCGGGTCCGGAGGACCCGGGCCTAACATAGGTCTAACGCAAGGTTAGAGCTTAACTGTAATAGTCTTACATAGGGGCGGGACCGGAGGTCCCGGGCCTAAACATAAGTCTAACTTGAAACTAAAGTATAACCATCCATTCCGGTCAAGCCGGGAGCATAAAAAAGGATGCAATAACAAGGAATTAAGACACATAGTGTCTGATTTCCCGGGGTGGGGTAGACCCCGGGCCGGGAAATAAAGGTATATTCAATACCAATTCCTTTAGGGACTCCGGGGTAGTGATCTGTCATATATAATCATCATAGGAAATGTTATAAAATAATAGGGGGGCGGAACTGTAACTAAGAACTGCCAATCGAACCCGGAGGGTTTCGTATAACATAAGCCAGAATGAAAAGTGAATATAAAACGGATTTTGAGCGAAGCGAAAAATCTATTTTTGGGTGAGATAGCCATGGCGTCCTGATGGAAGGTTCCTTTTTGGTAGCTTCCTTGGGTATAAAACTACTAAGATATTCCCAGAGAATTTAACCACAGGTTATCACAGAATTCTAACTTCTGGAGCGAGTATCCCAAAGGTTTCCCTTTAAGACATCGTATATCAACAGGGGACGCATGTCTGAACGCGCCACATAGCTATCTTCACCCCGAACAGAGTTAATGCTTCGGTGTGTAAGGGTTGAGAATAGCTGGGAGCCGCTCCACAGCCAATCTCACTCGTGGCTACTACTGATACTCGAGACGTAAACAAACGGGCGCCATTGCTCAAATGACGTCACGCCCGTCTTCATCCTGAAGCCAGTTGCTTGCCCAACACCATGATACAGTAGAACAGGGTGGGATCTAAAACTGGACGAAGTAGCAGGGAGGGTCCATCAGGACGCCATGGCTATCTCACCCAAAAATAGATTTTTCGCTTCGCTCAAAATCCGTTTTTGGGGCTCAAGCCATGGCGTCCTGATGGAAGAATACCAGAGAATCAATGTATCGTGGTAGATTTTCCCCTAATAGTAAGTGCCAAGGCATTGACAAAACAGCATAGTAATCTTTGATAAAGGACCATAGGGAAGAAGCATCCTGCCCCCCTTGGCAGTGAAGTTCCCATGGGCCATGCCGACGTCAAAGTGGTATTGAAGGGCTATTCATCCTGATAGAAGAACTTGAAGAACTTGGAGATGAAGCCGAATGTTTGGTATTTGTATAGGAACATTCTGAAAATTAGACCAGTGGTGGTTGGGCACTGTGTATTGAGAGTGATGGTTCATCTCCCGGGTAATAAAAGTAAGTATTCGTGTTGGAACCTTACATAATCAGAGTGAATATAAATTAAGAGTTAGCATCTTAATTTCTTCATAACCATAAGGAAAAGGGGGAATAATAAAACTATGACAGGCATGTATTTCATAGTAAGTAGGAGCTGATTGAGACGCACAGGTAATAAAATAGAAATTTTATTTCACAAATGCAGAAATTAAATAATTTACAGCAATAAGTAAAGTTCATTTACTTATGTACATAGTAATAAAGACTTGCTCTTGAATCTGAAAAGGAATTTCAAGTTTATTAGTAGGCACTCGTTCTCGAGGAACGCAAGTCTTTGATTAAAAAACACGTCATGCTCAGGGCATGCGGCACTTGTGTGACAACTATGACATTTCACCTGGGATAAGAACAGTTATAAAAGCACTAAGTGTTTTCGACATCACTATGAATCGCTCGAGGGTCAACATAGGCACCCGAAGAGTTAGAGTCCCAAGTAACTCACTGTTCTACGCAGAGTTAGGTGCAGGTTTCATAACACTACCTGCGGCTACCACAAAATGTTTGACTTCGTGCACTTGTTTCGCATAATGTTTAAAGAAAACTCGCGAGGACTTCCAACCCGAGAAGTTTTTAAGGCTTTCAAAGTCCATACTCTGAAAGAAATTCAGAGATGATGCCACTTTTCTAGGATCATGACCTGCGGGTGTACTGTTAGGATCCGCTCTGCGAATGAAGTAGGTGATTTTCGCTCTTAATTGTTTCAGTGACAGGTCGCTGCCCGATGTTTCTCCTTTGAAGAGTTGGCCTCCACCAAAGTTTGAAGTTCTGCGAAGATAGACCTTGAGGCTCTCTACTGGACATAGAGAGGCATCCTCCTTCAGGGGGCATATTCTCCAAGGGCCCCATCTTTTGGTGGGTAATTCATTTTTGGCGAGAAACGTCGGATCAGGGGAGAGGGTAACTTCACCTGTATCGGTAAACAGGATGTGTCCATCCTCTCTTGATAAAGCCACTATTTCGCTGACTCGAGCTCCTGAAGCGAGAGCAAAGAGAAATATAACTTTCTGAGTCAGATCCTTGAGAGGGCATGAATCATTGTCCAAGTTGGAGGCGAAATGGAGCACCTTGTCTAGTGACCAGGAGATCGGTTTCGGTGGGGGTGCTGGGCGTAGGCGAGCACATGCTTTCGGTAGTTTGTTGAAGATGTCGCTGGACAGATCAATTTGGAAAGCATATAGAATTGGTCTGGTCAAGGCCGATTTGCAGGTTGATATCGTATTGGCTGCTAATCCCTGTCCATGAAGGTGAATAAAGAAGGACATGCAGAAATCAATCGTGATTTCTTTAGGATTTTTTGTCTTGACGAAGGAGACCCATTTCCTCCAGGATGATTCATATTGCCGTCTTGTGGATTCGGTCTTGTATTCCTCTAGGAAGTCCAGACTTTTCTTCGAGATCCCAAACCTCTTCTTTGCGGCTAGGGAGAGAAAATCATGAGATGAAGGTCCTTGATTTTCGATGATGAAGCGAAGACAGTCGACTTCTGTACTTGTTGAGAGAGAACTGGGCCCGGGAGAGGGATCAGCTTGGGCTGCAGCTCCAGGACCAGGGGGTACCAGTTGCTCCGAGGCCACTTGGGAGCCACTAGGGCCGCTGTCCCTTTGAAGGTTCTCAGTTTGGAGAGGACTTTCAACAGAAGGTTGGTGGGGGGGAACAGGTAGATCTTGGACCATCTGTTCCAATCCAGTGACATGGCATCCACTGCTTCTGCTTTGGGGTCCTCGTACGGGGCCACATACCGAGGAAGTTGATTGTTGTCGCTCGTTGCAAAGAGATCTATCTGAAGTTCTGGGACTTGGTGAGAGATGAAGGAGAACGATCTTGCGTCTAGAGACCATTCCGACTCTATCGGGTTTGTCCGAGATAGAGCATCCGCTGTCACGTTGCGGAATCCTTGTAGGTGAACTGCAGACAAGTGCCACTTCTTCTTCTCTGCCAGACGGAAGATTGGGAGAAGCACCTGATTTATCTGGGGCGATCTTGAGCCTTGGCGATTGAGACAACGAACTACCACCGAGTTGTCTAGGGTTAGACGGATGTGGATCGAGGGCGGCGGGGATAACTTCTTTAGGGTTAGAAGGACCGCCATGGCCTCCAAGATGTTTATGTGGAACGTCTTGAACAGGGGAGACCAGGTGCCTTGAGCCTGTTTTTGGTGGGAGTGACCTCCCCAACCCTCCAGCGAAGCGTCCGTGTGGATGTTGAGTGATGGAGGAGGGTGTTGGAGAGGAATGGACCTTTTCAGGGCCTTTGCTTCTGACCACGGCTTTAGGAGAAGTCGCAGTCTGTTTGGAAGCCGTCTCTTGAGGTCTCTTCGAGCGATGGATGCCGAACGTCTCCAGACTCCCGCGGCATCCTTTAGCTGTGCGCGAAGCACTGGGTTTGTCACTGAGGCGAACTGTAGAGAGCCTAGAACTCGTTCCTGCTGGTGTCTTGAAATGCGTTTGGATTTCAGCAGTCGCTTGACAGACCCTGCTATTTCCTTCCTTTTCTTCTGGGGGATGGAAAGGCGGTGTGACTGAAGGTTCCAGTGGATTCCCAACCACTAGAACTTCTGAGCTGGAGAGAGGCGAGATTTTTTCTCGTTGATCTTGAATCCCAGGTGTTCTAGGTACTGGGTGACTTTGTTGCAAGATTTTACACAATCTTCGGGCGATGGAGCCCAGACTAGCCAGTCGTCGAGGTAGGCCATCACCTGGACGTTTCGTAGGCGGAGCTGTTGTACTATGGCATCCGCCAGTTTTGTGAAGATCCGAGGGGCCACGTTGAGGCCGAAGGGCATGGCCCGGAAGGCGTAGCTCTTCCTTTGGAGTCGAAATCCTAGGTAGGAGGAAGCGTGATGGTTCATTGGAACGTGCCAGTAGGCATCCGCCAGGTCTATGGAGACCGTGTAGGAACCTCGAGGTAGAAGGGTCCTTATCTGTTGAAGAGTCAGCATCTTGAACTTGTCGTTCGCTATGAACTTGTTGAGGGGGGATAAGTCCAGAATGACTCTGAGTTTGTCTGAGTCTTTCTTGGGGACACAAAACAGTCTCCCTTGGAACCTGGTGGACTTTACCTTCCTTATCACCTTCTTGTTCAAGAGATCTAGGACATATTCTTCCAGAAGAGGGGTTGATTGTTGGAAGAATTGCTGGAAGATTGGGGGTGGTTGAGTCCAACTCCAGCCTAGACCCTTCTTGACGATGCTGTGTGCCCAGGGATCGAAGGTCCAACGATCCTGGAATTGGCGGAGTCTTCCTCCCACCGGAAGCACTTCATTGCTTCTGGTGTCCCGAGGGCTTGCTGCCTCGGCCGCTAGCTCCCTTTCCTCCTCTGCCTCTGGAGGGACGGCGAGAAGCGTCTTTGCTTGCACCCCTGTATGAGCCTCTACCTTTGGGACGAAAGGTAGTTGACTCTTGCTCGAAAGCAGGGGTGAAGACCGGTGACTGTGACAACACCGGTTGGGGGACCAATTGAAAGGTCTGTTGTGGTTGGGCAACCACTTGGGAGGTAGCGGGTCCCGGAAACTGACGTCTTTGTTGACGTTGCTGGGGTTTCTGTTTTTGGGATTTCCTCTTAGGTTGAGGTCCGTCGTCCTGAGAGGGTTTCCTTTTCCTGGACATGCCCCACTTGTGGAGAAGGTTCCTATTCTCCGTGGCGGCTCTGTCGGTGATTTCCTTCACGAGGTCAGAGGGAAAGAGGTGTTTACCCCAGATGTTGGAGGAAATCAGCCTCCGGGGTTCGTGTTTCACGGTGGCACCTGCAAACACGAATTCACGACAGGCTCTCCGAGCCTTTATGAAGTGGTACAAGTCCTTCATCACGGTCATCAGGTGGGATTTGGAGAGTACCATGTAGTGGTCTGGTACTCTGGTGTCACAGGCCATAATTTCAAGTTGGACTTGATGAGATAAGGATGCTGCGAGCCTCTCCTTCGTATCTTGTTCCCGACGAAGGAGGTGATCGTTGAGCTTAGGGAGGTCTTCATTAAACTGACGTCCGGCGACGTCAGGATCTAGCTTTCCCACGACGAAAGTATGCTGGACATCCTTCCAGTTTCGAGCGTCAGGGGGAGTTACTATGGAGAAGGGTCTGCACTCCTCCAGTGCAGGGCAGGCTTTCCCTTCTTCCGCAGCTTTAAGGCACGCAGCTAAGGCCTTTTCCAGGAATGGAAGAATCGCACTTTCAGGTGCGACATAAGTAGGGTGCTTCTTGCTCAGGGCCGGAAGCTTAGAGCAGGTAAAGCCCCTACTCTTGAATGTGGTGGCTAGCATAGCCTGGGCCTTTGCGAGATCGAACACTATCTCTTCCTTCGGTTCGGTCTCTTCCTTCGAGGCAGGTTCAGAACGCAGACGGACGTAACAGTCCGGGTAGGCCTCAAAGTTTGGGAAGAACTCCACGTCTTCCAAGGGGACCGTGCCGATCTTATCGCTGACAAAGATCCTGCCGGTCGCGATAACCATATGCTCAGCATACCTCCACGGGTTGGCATGTGAGCAAGCGGGGAGATCCTTAACCGAAATCCTCTTCGGTTCTCTGGATCCCATCATGGACCTGATGAACTCCTGATTCTCCTTCAACCTGTCGTCCATGACGGCTCTAATCAGTCGGATCATTTCTTGAGTGGAAGAAGAGGGATCCGGGGTCGAGGAGGTAGACGGAATAGACACTTCCGTCGGTGTAGGAGTAGGAGGGGGGATGGAAGGAGGAGCGACCTCTTGCTCCGACTCGGCGTATTCCACCTTGTCTTCGTCATCTTCGGCTCCTTGAGCCATAAGCGTCTTCTCCGTGTCTTCCGAGACATCCGACATCTGTTCGTCATCTCCGGAATCCAGGCGACACTCATGCATGGACTGAGCCATGACAACATCAGGTTCCACTGTAAGTTGGACAATGGGAATCACGTCTTTGGGTACCACTGAATCAGGGGAGGCCTTAGGGAACAGGAGTGACCTCAATTCTTCTGTGGCCAGGTAAGGGCCGGTGGCATTTTTCTGGAAGCCACGCACCCACTTGCGTAGCTTTTCACGAGAAATGTCTCTGACCTCCGCTGAGGGAGGGTTATGGAAGGCGTCAGCCATGTGAGCCTGGCAGACCGTACAGTTCAGTGGATTCCAAAACTTCAGATCCCCTTTCTTGTCGGCACAAGGGGCGTGAGTCCTGCAAGCCGTATGCCCGTAAAACTGCGGGCGTTTCACAGCGCAGAAGGCGAAGTCACACTTCATCTGCTCCTCCTGTGGAAGAAAGAGAAAATGAGTATGGGGGAGTCATAAGAATGGCTCTTAAACTAAGTTAATATTAATTATTAATTTTAACTTAAAGAAGGGTGTGATGCATAGAGATTGAAATAGTAAAGAGAACATACTCCATGCATCTCGCCCGGCTGGTTACCGTAAGCTTTGTCCTTGGATAATCCGAGAGACCGAAGGCACCGGATAGTATTCCTTAGAGTTCCATAGGGCAATGGAATTCCGTGGAAAAACCAAGGGTAAGATTGGGACCGAGATCATTCGGTCCCAAACTAGGGGCTAGAGGGCCTCCTTTTAAGGTAACTGCTTCCGGCAACCAGCCGTGCAAAGATGCACGCAGCATGCTGGAATTAGAAGAGTGCAAAGAGACAGCATGATCCCTAACAGAACAGTACCAAGGTATTGATCTTAATAGTGGAAACAGTCCATCTGTTTGCGGTATAGGGCTATCAGTATCATTGATAGCTAGAAGAAGGGGGTGCAAGTATTCTTGACGCCTCCGGGGGTTTCCGGCAAGCCGCCGGCATGCCGGAGGTCGCTCCGACAGAGTTTCTGGCATTAAGACAGACAATATGTAAGTCAAGAGTATACCAGGGTGGCGGCCGCCGGTACAACGGCGGCACGCCGGCAGGGGAGCGGCGGCTCCGGCAGTCGGAGGATGCCGGTTTGGTGACTGGGACAATGTATAGCGGAACCGGGTTGCCGGCAATAGATGCCGGCACTCCGGCGGCCGACCGGCGAGCGGACGACAAGCTAGGAGGGAGGAGAGCCGCCGGTAGGAGCCGGCGGCAGTCGGCAGTCCCCCGGCACACAGGGGGCTGGCGGCAAGGGTAGGGAGAGTCACCAAGGTAGGAGGCGGGTATCGCCGACAGTGGAGGCGGCAAGAGACCAGCACCCGGATAGTGAGAGAGACAGGGGGGGGGAGGGATGCAGGAAGTTCAGTCATGGACTCCGGACATCCCCCCCCTGAGAGGGTGTACCCATGATAGAGACAGGCTCTATCATCCAGGAGCAGGGGTCACTGAGGACCGGGAGCTAGGTAGCCCAAGGGAGGGCTAGGGGACACCCAAAGAGGGGAGCCCCCCATATGCAGAACACATCTAGAGACTAACCCCATAGGACACTATGAAGGGTATATGTACCAGAGCGGACTGCACAGGGAAGCTCGGGTAGCCCTACTACTCCACCCTAAGGAGGAGTTGTAGGACAGGGGACAGGTGGGTATAGACTAAGCTAAGCATAGGCTAGGCTATACAAGAGATAGGTGGGGAGGGGAGTAGAGAGAAGTCTTCCAAGGAAGGGTTTCTGTACCAGAGCGGCCACTAGGGAAAGGGAGGACACTCCCTAACCTAAGATAAGGCAGATCGGCTGAAACGGTGCATGGGTACAGTTTCAGCAGGGAACAGAGAAACCTTCCTAACCTAACCTAGATCAGGGCTAATAGTCCTGAACTAGGAAAGGTAGAAGACATATCGCTATCGCAGGATAGTCATAGACTAATCCTAGCCATAGAGGTAGGGCTAGCCTAACCTCACTCTCGGACGCAACCCTAAGGGGGGGTCATTCCCAGAGGGAGGACTGAGAGGCGATAAATACTCCATTAGACACTTGATCCCTTTACTCAGAAAGGGAATCAAGGCTAATTAGAGGGAATGCCAAGGCAGGGGATGAAGGAAGCATATAGGGGTCCTACAAGTAGGTTAGGTTAGAAAGAGACACTAACTAACCTATCCCCTATATGGTCCCTGAAGGCGAAAGAACATTGCATCACGGTCGAAAGTATTGTAAAATAATGCCCCTATCTTCATAACTTAGCCTAGGATCACTAATAAAATCATGCATGAACACTTATGTACAGGCGCTCTGGCCTGGGGGCTATAGAAGCCGACTGGTATGAGGTCAATCGATGACCGATAAAAAGCGTCGAAACACGATATAAAAGTTCCTAGCTATGAAGACTAAATAAACTAATGTATTCGATTAGTAAATAAGGCCGGAAGCGTTGTTGTGGCTAACTAAATAAGGCATGCATAACAACAACGACGCCATAAAATGGCGGGTCCGGTAGAGGCACAGCTCTGCCACAAAACAGCAATTATCTCGGAAAGTAATATTTACTTTACGGCCAGAGCTTAACTAAACAATACTGGAACCTTGTACTCAACTTTCCAGAAGATGGTGAGGCTG
Source organism: Palaemon carinicauda (assembly GCF_036898095.1). Classification (NCBI taxonomy): domain Eukaryota; kingdom Metazoa; phylum Arthropoda; class Malacostraca; order Decapoda; family Palaemonidae; genus Palaemon; species Palaemon carinicauda. The sequence continues at coordinate 22,324,161 of NC_090761.1, forward strand.
AAGGTAGCGACATAACGTAGATGCAAATCGATAAAAGAAGCACAGGGAAAATCCGTCTAAGTAGGGCAGCTACTAAACAAAGGATGAAGACGGGCGTGACGTCATTTGAGCAATGGCGCCCGTTTGTTTACGTCTCGAGTATCAGTAGTAGCCACGAGTGAGATTGGCTGTGGAGCGGCTCCCAGCTATTCTCAACCCTTACACACCGAAGCATTAACTCTGTTCGGGGTGAAGATAGCTATGTGGCGCGTTCAGACATGCGTCCCCTGTTGATATACGATGTCTTAAAGGGAAACCTTTGGGATACTCGCTCCAGAAGTTAGAATTCTGTGATAACCTGTGGTTAAATTCTCTGGGAATATCTTAGTAGTTTTATACCCAAGGAAGCTACCAAAAAGGAACCTTCCATCAGGACGCCATGGCTTGAGCCCAAAAAATAGGGTACACCGGGATCCAACTCTGTAGACCGGTGGCCAACCAGACTAGACAGAGACTAAACCGCCGGGCCACCCGGAGGACAAAGACCATAAACACTTAACTACTCCCTCTAAAAGGAGGGAAGGCAACGGTCCCTTAGTGGAGGGGGGAGAAGCCTAGCCTCCCACCTAGCTAGAGGGGGAGCGTGGGGGAGGATCACGTGATACGAGGCAGCAGGGCTACCAACTGACGATCCCCAACCAGACAGATCAAACGGAGTAATGGCACAAATATTCATTATAATAATAATAATAGCGTTAAATATATGAATAAACACATAGAAAATTTTTGGGCAAGGCATGCAACATAAATAATTAAATCACAAAAGACACACCTGATGGCTAAAATAACATTGCCGCCTTAGCACGGTCGGCAGCCATAGCGATACGTAAATGATATCGGCCCAAAAATTGAACCACGAGGATTCTAAACGCTAAATAATGAATATTCACAATAACAAATAATATTTGATAATAAAAATAATACACATAGTAACACCGCAAGTGAAAATTAAAAGCTCTCAAAAACAGGAGTACCAACTGTAGTGAAATCAAGCAAGATCGGTATGAACGAAGAGAATAACTCCTATAATATAAATATTAAACGATCTAGGTTGCTCAAAACACAGTAAAATCCAGCTTGGTACTTAACTTAGACGGTGTCTCCTGGGAAACCGACGAAGAAGCCATAATTCACTAGAAAATATCCAAAATCGAGAGCACCAGAAAAATGCGGGTTACTTTGATCGTTGTGCTAAAAGGAGTTGTGTTCTGAGCGGATGCATTGTAGTAGTACCGAGTGAGGTTGAACGGCTCTCCTCTATTGGGGTTCTCTGTCGTGGATTAATCTAAATAGTGCGGGACCTCTGGAATATACGCCCAATTTTATACCGACACCAATAGGTGAGCGAGCTAGTTAACCTAGCACTCCTTTACATTTTTTCTCTGGTATATTTAGCAGTAAATTACCTAAGAATAAGTGCTAAATGGAGCTTATTCACTGGGCGGCACAGGTTCGAGCCCAGAAATATATATATATATATACAGTATATATATATATATATATATATATATATATATATATATATATATATATATATATATATATATATATATATACATATATATATACATATATATATATATATATATATATATATATATATATATATATATATATATATATATATATATTCCTTATACATCCTCTTCTCTCCTCGTACACCTGACAACGCAGATTACCAAACAATTCTTCTTACTGCACTGTAATTGTCCATCAAACCACTGTTCTCTTATCTTGGATAGTGCCATGGCCTCTGTACCATGATCTCCCACTGCCTTGGATTTGAATTCTTTTGCTTGAGGGTACACTCGGGCACACTATTGTCTTATTTCTCTTCCTATTATTTTGTTAAAGTTTTATAGTTTATATAGGAGATACTGTATCCATTTTAATCTCGTTGCTCTCCTTAAAATATTTTATTTTTCTTTGTTACCTTTCCTCACAGCTATTTTCCTTGTTGGAGCCCCTGGGCTTATAGCATACTGCTTTTCCACTTAGGGTTGTAGCTTAGCAAGTAATAATAATAATAATAATAATAATAATAATAATAATAATATATATATATATATATATATATATATTTGAATGATAATTTGAAGGATTAGACTGGATTGGTAATAGGAAATTTGCTGACCTTGAGTATGCTGATGACTGTCCTTATTAGCAGAACACCACAGGACTTGCAAAGCTTGCTTACCAGAATGCATGAAATGTCACATGATGTTGGGTTCAATATAAATAGAAGAAAGACAGAGATGATGATAACAGAATAAGCAATGGAAGATGAAATATCACTGGAAGGAGAAAGGATTAATGGGGTGGAATCATCCAAGTACTGTATATAGGAACTATGATCTCTAATACAGGATATTTATAATTTGAGTTTAATGAAAGATTTAAAAAAGTAAATCAGACAATGGCTAGGTTAGTAGAATTTGGAAATCAATTCGCCTGAAATTACATATAAAAATCAGGCTATATATCAGTTTAGTGACATCGGTATTACTGTATGGACATGAGTCGTGGTATAACAATGAAAGAATATCCAACAGATTTTGTATATTTAAGAACAAAGGCCTCAGATTAATATTGGGAATTGAATGGAAGGGCAAGATTAGAAATGAAACTATACGAGAGAGTATTCTTGTACCATATACTGTGTAGCACTAGGCGAGAGGTAGTAGAAGAGAAACTGAAAAAGTGGAGAAGAGAAATGGAAAATAGGGGATTGAAGATAAGCAGGGAAAAATGGCGGGAATGGGGAAGTTAGTTTACAAGGAGAGAGATTGAAAAGAGTTGAAAATTTCAGGTATTTAGGATCAACAGTTGCAGAGGATGGTGATCTAGGGGCAGAAATAAACCACAGAATACAAGCAGGATGAAAGAATTGGAAAAAAAAGTGCGTGGAGTACTACGCGACAGGAAAATAGGGGTTAAGTTGAAAGGTAAAGTACACAGGACAGTTGTGAGACCGGAAATGCTGTATGGAGCGGAGACGTGGCAATAAAGAAGACAGAATAGAAGAAGATGGATGTGGCAGAGATGAGAATGTTGAGAAGGATGTGTGGGGTGACAAGAAGAGATAAGATACGGAATGAAGTAATTAGGGGTACAACAGGAGTTAGAAAACTAACAGATAAGATCCAAGAAAGTAGACTGAGGTGGTATGGTCATGTCATAAGAAGAGATGAACAGTATATTGTGAGGAGAGTGATAGAAATGAAGGTACAGGGAACGAGGAGAGGGAGACCAAAGTGAAGGTGGGTGGACTGTATCAAGGATGACCTTCGATCAAAGGGATTAACCTGTGATGAGGTGTGGGACAGAGGTAGATGGAGAAAGCTGACCATAAACATCGACCCCACATAGAAGTGGGAAAAGATGTAGACAAAGAAGAAGAAGACTCTTGTGCCATATGTGGATAAGATCATAATGAGGGTTAGATGGAAATGGTTTGGGCATGCTCCTCGCACTCCCCAAGAGAGATTAGTCCACCAAACTTTTAACTGGGCTCAAGGCACTAGAAGAGTTGGAAGACCCAGGCCTACATGGGTCAAGACTATGAAACGTGAAGTGGGAGATGATGAATGGAGAAGTATTGATTTATAAGCTCAAAAAAGAGATGACTGGTGAAATCTTACCGAGGCCCTTTGCAACAATAGGCGTGGGAGGAGATGATGATGATGATGATGATGATGGTTTGTCACTAACACGAAGTGACTTTAATAGCTGTAAATATCAACTATGAATGGGATTGATATAAATTTTTAGCCTTGGGAATACACATCCACTGAGAATTCTATTATGATAAATGCTTGAACCTATGCCTCTGGGTTGACACACTCCCCAACAGTAGACACCACCGAGCCATGAAGATAAATATAATTCGTTTCGTGGCCGACCTCTTAGCTCAATTTGCTCGAACAGTAAATCAAATACATTTTTTCTCATTGAAGATATTTAAAATGCCCTTTTTTCATTTCACCCCCCAAAAAACCACCCAACATTATTATGTTTTGCATTATTAAATAAGGAAAATACATTTCCAAATAACAAATATTGCATAAAAAACACAATAGAAAGAGTATGTAAAGATATAAAAAGCTTTATATAGTGTAATTACGTTGAATATGAGACGACTTGAGCTAAAAAAGATGCTGGCAGAGGTGGAGGGTAGAGGAGATCGACAACAGGATTGAGGGCTGGTTTTCTGCTATCACTACTTAACACTACGTACATAACAATAAACTTAAATTCTACCTCAAAAATTTTTTTTTATTATTATTTTCTTTACTTTTCCTTTGCTTATCCTAATTTTCGTTACTGTACTGCTGCTCTTGTAGCTCTTTCAACTCCCCAGTCGTCAGTTGTTTGGAGTATTCCTCAACGAGTTCGTCAATGTCGCTTTCATCCACCTCCAGACCTATAATCTTTCCAATGAACACAATCTTTTCCTCCACTGGCTGTTTGAGTTTGGGTTCAAACTCCCTTCAAGGCACACCAGGCCACAGCTTCTTCCATGCAGAAATCAAGGTCCTTTTAATGAAGACCTGCTAAGCAAAACTGATGATTTTGAGGTGTACCACGATGTCAAAATGTTCCTTCCAGAACTCTTGAAGGCCGAGGTTCGTATTCTCTGTCATTTCAAAATAACGGCGGAACAGGTGCTTAGTATAGGGCTTCTAAATATTGGAAATTACCTGCTGGTCCATTGGAGGAAGGTGGAGAACATTAAAAAAATGACAAATTCGGAGGTAATTTCTATTTTTCTTAACGTTACAAACCTTAGCTATTTATGGCGGTATTACTTTCAGAAAAACTGAAAAGACGAGCCATTAAAATTTAGCAAGGGTTAACTACCCATCTTGCTAGTTAGAGGGGGAGGTAGAGGGGATGGCTCGGGTATCCCCCTACAAGTCTTCAACTGCAATGAAACTGCCCTTTTTTGGAAGAAAATGCCCAGGAGGAATCTCATCACGGCAAAGGACCGGTTAACTCTAGCTTTGTGTGCCAATGCCAGCGGTGACTGTAAGGTCAAGCCACTGCTGGTGTACCACTCGGAAAACACACATGCTTAGAAAAACTGGAAGTGATGTGGCGCTCTAATGCTAAGGCTTGGGTTACCCGGCATTTCTTCACAGAATGGGTTAATCCGTGCTTTGGTCCGGCAGTCAAAAAATATTTGGCGGAGAAAAACCTGCCATTGAAATGTCTCCTGGTCCTCGACATTGCCCCTGGTCACCCTCCTGGTCTCAAACAGGACATTCTTGATGAATTCAGGTTCATCAAGGTCCTTTATCTCCCGCCCAATACCACGCCACTCCTCCAGCCCGTGGACCAACAAGTTATTTCTAACTTCACGGAACTGTACATGAAGCATTTATTCAAAAAATGCTTCAATGTCACAGACAACACCAATCTCACCCTTCGGGAATTTTGGAAGGAACATTTCAACATCGTACATTGCTTGAAAATCATTGACGCTGCATGGCAGGGCGTCGCAAGACAAACTCTTAATTCAGCGTGGAAGAAATTGTGGCCAGCTTCTGTCGCTAAGAGGGACTTTGAAGGGTTTGATATGACAGACCCTGATGACCCCGAACCTGTTGTGATGGATGAAATTGTGTCTCTTGGAAAGTCCATGGGGCTGGAGGTAGATGAGACAGATGTGAACAACCTTGTCAAGGAGCATCAGGAAGAGCTCACGACACAGGAATTGATAGAACTCCAGGAGATGCAACATTCGGAGGTGTTGCAGGAGGTCAGTAGCGAGGAGGAGGTGGAAGACGAGGGCCGCCTTTCTACGGCAGAAATTAAAGACATGTTAGCGAAGTGGCAAGAGTTTTCTAATTTCATGGAAAAGAGGCACCCAACCCAGACAAGTTGGCGAGTGGTCATGCGTTAGCCTATTGTGACGACACTTGCGTGCATCATTTTCGCAACATTTTGAAGGGGAGACAAAAGCAAACATCCCTAGATTAGTTCCTTTTAAAAAGGCCGTCAAAAAGTGCAGGTGAAAGCGAGGCAAAAAGAGCCAAGCCGGAAGAAGAAGAAAAGTAAAAAAATGAAAATGAAAACAATAGCCTATGTAGAATTAAGTTTACTGTAGTGTAACGTAAGATAAACATTTTATTTTTAAGTGTGTACAGAAAGCTAATTTCATTTAAGTTAAATTTAAAGTTGAATTTCATTTAAGTTGAATTTAAAGTTAAGGTTATGTTACATAGTGTTACAAAATGTTATTTTCATTAGTAAAATAAATTTTTGAATATACTTACCCGATGATCATGTAGCTGTCAACTCTGTTGCCCGACAGAAATCTACGGTCGGGATACGCCAGCGATCGCTATACAGGTGGGGGTGTACACAACAGCGCCATCTGTGAGTAGGTACTCAAGTACTTCTTGTCAACAAGAACTCAATTTTTTCCTCGGTCCACTGGTTCTCTATGGGGAGGAAGGGCGGGTCCTTAAATTCATGATCATCGGGTAAGTATATTCAAAAATTTATTTTACTAATGAAAATAACATTTTTCAATATTAATCTTACCCGATGATCATGTAGCTGATTCACACCCAGGGTGGTGGGTGGAGACCAGCATACATGTTAACAAAGAAGCTAAGTATCCCGTATCTTATTTTAGCCGTTATTCAAAATAACAAACCTAAAATAAATAAGTACCTGGTAAGGAAGTCGACTTGAACCATTACTCTGCCTTTTTAAGTACGTCTTCCTTACTGAGCCTAGCGATCCTCTTAGGATGCTGAGCGACTCCTAGGTGCTGAAGTATTAAGGGCTGCAACCCATACTAAAGGACCTCATCACAACCTCTAATCTAGGCGCTTCTCAAGAAAGAATTTGACCACCCGCCAAATCTACCAGGATGCGGAAGGCTTCTTAGCCTTCCGGACAACCCAGAAATATTTCAAGAGAAAGATTAAAAAGGTTCTGGAATTAGGGAATTGTAGTGGTGGAGCCCCCACCACTACTGCACTCGTTGCTACGAATGGTCCCAGAGTGTAGCAGTTCTCGTAAAGAGACTGGACATTCTTAAGATAAAAGACGCGAACACTGATTAGCTTTTCCAAAAGGTTGCGTCGAAAATATTTTGCAGAGATCTATTTTATTAAAAGGTCACGGAAGTTGTGATAGCTATAACTTCGTGTGTCCTTACCTTCAGCCAAGCTTGGTCTTCCTCATTCAGAAGGGAATGAGCTTCTCGTATTAACAGTCTGAAAATAATAGGATAAAGAATTCTCTGACATAGGCAAAGATGAATTCTTAACTGAACACCATAAAGCTTCAGACGGGCCTCATAAAGGTTTTTAAAATAGAACTTAAGAGCTCTACAGGACATAATACTCTTTCTAGTTCATTTCCAACCATATCGATAAGTTTGGAATAACGAACGATATTGGTCAAGGCCGAGAAGGCAGCTCGTGTTTGGCTAGAAAACCAAGATGTAGAACATGTAGCCGTTTCGGATGAAAATCCGATGTTCTTGCTGAAGGCATGAATCTCACTGACTCTTTTAGCTGGTAAAGCATATCAGGAAAAGAGTCTTAAAGGTGAGATCTTTCAGGGAGGCTGATTGAAGTGGTTCGAACCTGTCTAACATAAGGAATCTTAGAACCACGTCTAAATTCCAACCAGGTGTAACCAAACGACGCTCCTTCGTGGTCTCAAAAGACTTAAGGAGGTCCTGTAGATCTTTATTGTTAAAAAGATCTAAGCCTCTGTGACGGAAGACTGATGCCAACATGCTTCTGTAACCCTTGAAAGTGGGAGCTGAAAGAGATCGCTCTTTTCTCAGATATAAGAGGAAGTCAGCTATTTGAGTTACAGAGGTACTGGTCGAGGATACGGATACTGACTTGCACCAGTTTAGGAAGATTCCCCACTTCGATTGGTAGACTCTAAGGGTGGATGTTCTCCTTGCTCTAACAATCGCTCTGGTTGCCTCCTTCGAAAAACCTCTAGTTCTCGAGAGTCTTTCGATACTCTGAAGGCAGTGAGACGAAGAGCGTGGAGGCCTTGGAGTACCTTCTTACGCGTGGCAGACGTAGCAGGTCCACCCTTAGGGGAAGAGTTCTGGGAACGTCTACTAGCCATCGAAGTACCTCGGTAAGTTATTCTCTCGCGGGCCAGAGGGAAGCAACTAGTGTCAACTTTGTCCCAACGTGAGAGGCGAACTTCTGCAGTACCTTGTTGACAAACTAGAACGGAGGGAATGCATATAGATCTAGATGAGACTAATCTAGTAGAAAGGCATCTAAAAGAACCACTGCTGGGTCTGTTGAGAGCCTCTTGGACATCGAGGTTGCGAAGAGATCTATGGTTGGATGGCTCCAGGTGACCCAAAGTCTCTTACATACATCTCTGTGGAGGGTCCAATATGTTGGAATTATTGTCCCTTCCAACTGAGACAAACTGCTAAGACATTCAAGTTGCCTTGGAAGAAATTTGTTACTAGTGAAAAGTCTAGACCTGTTGAACAGGAGAGGAGGTCACTAGCGAACTCGCACCATGTCAGAGAGTAGGTCCCTCCTTGCTAGGAGATGAACATCAAAGCAGGGAGTTGTCCGTGTTGACCTCCATTACTTTGTCTTGAAGGAGAGACCTGAAGCTTTTCCAGATCAGACTTACTGCCAGAAGCTTCTTGCAGTTAAAATGCATTGTCCTTTGACGCGAGTTCCATAATCCCGAGCATTCCCTACCGCCTAAGGTCGCACCCCAGCCTACGTCCGATGCGTCTGAGAAGAGAACGTGGTTGGGAGTCTGAACAGTCAGGGGAAGACCCTATAAAAGGTTGATAAAGTCCTTTCCTCAGGTTAGACCAGACTTATCTTCCGGAAACCGGGATCGAGACCGCTTCTAGCGTCTTGTCCTTTTCCAGTGAAGAGCTAGATGAAACCGAAGAGGACGGAGGTGTAGTCTTCCAAGTGACACCAAATGCACCACGGATGACAGTGTCCTAACCAGACTCATCCACAGCCTGACAGGGCCGTATTCCTTCTTCAGCATCTTCTGGATGGATAGCAGGGCTGGGGATTGATCTTCTTGTTCAGCCATGTCCTCATCAGAGGGTTCCTCATCCGAAACTGATGAGGAAACGGCAACGGAGTGGGCAACGTCTGACTCGCTGAATCCGGTCGCACTGGTGGATGCGTGACGGAGCCGGACACAAGATCATGGTACTGCTGCACAGTCTGTGAACTGTCAACCATGGGGAAGCGAGGAAGTACAGCGACAACCCGAAACTGTCTAGACTGTCTGGGTAGTACAGACAACCCCTTATCGGGTTGCTGAGGTTGCCGCACTGCGTCACAACAAGTCACCTCTGCTGGTTGTTGAACGTCTTCCCAGTGACACACTGAACGTCCACAACCACCTCCGAGAGTAGCATAACATCAACGTGCGACTGGCAACCCACACTGGGTCGCACCGGTGGAGGAACCATCTCAACTGGCGGACGTGAGTAGGATACCTCAGCGTCAACAGGGCGTACAACCAACCGGTAGGAAGGTCGTTGGCAAGAAGGGTCTTCTCCGTAAAAAATCCTCTATCAAGGATTAAGCTTGGACTGCATGTCTTGCAACAAAGCCCAAGGTCTATGGGAGCAGGTGTGGCAACAGACGGGGTTAGCGACTGAAGCGGAACCATTTACCCTCCCTGGAAGCATGTTATGCTTAAATAAAAGTCCATAGGAGGCAAAGCAGCTTAAGGCTCCTCTCCAAATGACAGAGTCCTCAAGGGAATATCAGAAGGAGGGAGAACAGCACTTTCTCATCTACAGGAACCATATCCGAGAAAAGCTAGGTTCTCTCAGTGAGGGTTTCACTGGTGCAAAAGCAGCAGACCAGAAGGCAACGTTATGAAACTGCTTGACAGTCTGTGAACTGTCAAAAACTGAACTGTCAACCACAACAGGAGTGTGAGGACATACAGCACTGGTGTATAAGTAGCAGACCAGAAGGCAACGTCATGTAACTGTATGACAGTCTGTGAGTTGGCAACAACCAAAGTTGTGTGGGGAAGCCTCAACTCCTGACTGACTAGTTTGCTGCTGGCGAGTGGCGGTAACCACAGTGTGTTGCGGAGGCTGACACACCGTGTCAAAACACGGCAGCTTGTGGTAGCTCACGCACGGCAACGGAGTGCTCTGTGTGTGGGAGTCATCATACATCTGGCAGGGTTGACTGTGCATGGGTGGAGGAGCTCTCACAACAAGAGTGTGAGAGCAGGAAGCCATGCCGGGCGCACAACCGTGGGAGGTGTAGGCCCACGGGTGCATCGTCAACCTTCTCCGCAGTCGGAGTGTGGGAGCTGGCAACAACAAAAGCAGAGTGCTGGTGCGTGGGAGGGGCTGCGGTGGGTTGAGGAGCATGCGGTATGGTATGCGGAGCATGCTGTAAGGTATGCGGCTCATGCTGCATGGTATGCGGAGCATGCTGTAAGGTATGCAGAGCATGCTGCATGGGCTGCGGAGAATGCCGCATAGTGCTGGAACCCGGCAGCTCTACAGAACCTTCCCACTGCTGATGCGGTAGCTCACGCATGTTAGCAGATGGTGCAGCAAGAACATGCGTCTGGCAGGGTGGACTGCGCATCGGTGGTGGAGCTCTCACAGGTGGAGGGTGGGAGCAGGCAGCCGCAGTATCTGCTGAGCGCACAACCTCGGCGGGTTGTAGGTTAACAGGTGCATTGTCAACCTTCCAGCACGATACTCCTGCATGAAGGAGCAAGCTGAGACTGTATAGTCTGCAGCATGGACCACTAGGGTCTATGAAAGACAACAACAAACGGAGCTACTGTCCGTTGTGACTGAGGGTCTAAAACAGCTGGTGCGGCAACAGACGGAGTTACTGCCTGTTGCGGTACCACCTTGCCTCTCTTGGGAGGTGTGCAGTTGTCGTACTGCAGCGAGTCCGAACTGACCCAGTGGCTACACCTAGGCCGTTGGACTTGCGCGGAAGGGACCGACTTGCACTTAAAAGCTGCAAGATTTGGTCCATGGTTTCTGCGAGAAACCTCTTCCGCAGACGAGGAATAAATGGGCTCTCTCGTCTTTGTGTGGGTGGGGTGATCACGTCGGCAACGTGTGTAGATACACCCGAAACCACGGAGGGAAACGTCTGTTCGTCGATCAAGGCCTGTGGAACCCATAAGTCCTTCGACATTACTTCTCCCCTGGGCTTGGGAGCTTGTAAGAGGTATCGGACTAGGTGAACAACTGGCACGAACAGACGAACCCTCGAACGCAACACTGTAACACTTTGCGCATATCACTTTATCACTTTTGATTTTCTGTTTGCACTTATTTCACTGAACTCGAAACTTTAAGTGGTTTGTACCTGAAACACGCAATCCTATCCTTCATTAAAAGGTAGTAATTGCGAAAACAGTATTACAATGTAACAGAAAAACATAATGAAAGATAAAGAATTCAGTGGCTGTAAAAGAGACTAAACACTAGATTAAATAAACTACGTTTAAAATCTCTCACCGCATAAAGCCTGGGAACAAGAATAAAACTCTAGAAACGTTTTACCTTCGCGACTAGGGAGAAGAGCAAAAAACGAGAACAACGTTACCCGCTTGAACGAAACGTTTATCCTCCTCTCTCTCCCTCCGTCTCTATCTCTCTCTCTCTCTCTCTTGACTTAGAACCTGAGAGATGAGCCCAATTATATATATCGTTAAAACATATTATTTGTTAAAGGAAAAAAACTGAAAGGTTTCCCAAATAAAAAGTTCCTTTATTAGAATTAAAACCATTTAAGCTAAGAAAGAATGAACGAAACGCTAGAATCGGTTTACTCTTACTGCAACGTGAAACCGTGAAATACTCTCTCTCTATCGTAACGATAGAGCGCAAGTTGAACGTTCTGAACGTCAACAACTGCGGAGACTAAACAAAACGTTATTTCAACTTTGAAAACAGTACGAGACTATCAAAGAAATTCTTTCAAAAACATTAAAATTAAAATAGCATAAATTCTTAACAGGAAAAACGATATGACGGGCTCAATGTTAATTAACTTCGGTTCCAAGTAAGGACCGCCTACTATTAGGAAAGGTCGCATATAAACAAACATAAAAATTAATTTTTATAAGTTTATAATAAATCTATAACTTTGTTAAGCAAAATTACCAAAAACCTAAACACACTTCCGTCTAAGGGAAGGGTGGGTCATAAAAAGTGAAAGAGAGTCTATACTCTCTTCGACACCAACACTTCCGTCTAAGGGAAGGGTCGGCCATTTAAAAGTGAAAGAGAGTCCATACTTTCTTCGTCACCATAATAAAATCTATCCAAAACGAGTTCAAGTTTTGAAATGAAGATAAAACCCCTGCATAGCGAAAGCTCAAAACTGGAATAGTGTACTTCACCAAAAAGTTGTGAAAACAAATCCAGTTAGGGACGGCGTATTAGTAGGTCTTGCCGGAGGCACGACAGAGGAAAAATTGAGTTCTTGTTGACAAGAAGTACTTGAGTACCTACTCACAGATGGCGCTGTTGTGTACACCCCCACCTGTATAGCGATCGCTGGCGTATCCCGACCGTAGATTTCTGTCGGGCAACAGAGTTGACAGCTACATGATCATCGGGTAAGATTAATATTGAAAAAGTGTTGCGTACCGAACGTGTTACACCGCCGTTAGCCGCTACCGTCTGTCTCGAAAGTAAGAACTCCATAATAATGTTACATTTCATTGGACATCTTAACCAGTTCATAGCTATTTGTTATTTTGTTAGCGTAGGATGTTGATTACAACAATTAAAAACTTGTTTTTCCTCTGTAATATGACAAATTCGTAGATGATTTGTATTTTTCCTAACTATACAAACCTTAGCTATTTACACGGGGTAATTACCTCGGCGTAGCTGAATGACGAGCCATAAAAGTTTTAACGAGGGTTTACTACCCCGCCGCTAGTTAGCGGGGGTAGGGAGGGGTAACTAGCTACCCCCCCTCTCACACACACCGGTGAAAGGCTCACTTTACTTAGAGGTAGGACTTATCTTGGGGGACAGGGCTGGCGGGCACATATGTGTAAATAGCTAAGGTTTGTATAGTAAGAAAAATACAAATTATCTACGAATTTGTCATTTGTTCCGTAACTGAAATACAAACCACGCTATTTACATGGGGTGACTTAACCCTTAGGAAGGGTGGTAAGTACCCTGCCATACTGGCTTTGGCTTGCCCGGGGACCCCGAACCCGAGTTCGTAGGAACTCAAGGGAAAGGGGTCCCAGCTCCTCGCTGGCAGTTGTGAAACTGCTGCGGCCTACGTAAGCTGTGTGTGAAGGTGAGAAGTGACTCGTCCTAGGAAGTTGACCTGGAGTTCTTCAGATGGAAATCTAGGCTAGGACTCTCCCAATACCACCTCGTCAGGGTATGGGGACATGACAGTATTACAACTTAATACTAGGAGCACAAGGAAGCATGGCTTACCTGCAGAGGTTAGAGGTCAGGTGTGCAAGGAACCCCGGATGCTGCTTTCTCCAAGGGAGGAGAGGATGAAGAAAAGAATAAGGGCCAGACAGATCTTTTCATTCACGCAGACTAAACCCAGGTAACAATGCCCTCAACCTTCTGCTACTTGTCCAATAAGGAGCCTGAGGTTAGACCAGCTGTTGTGCAGCCACCACAGGGCCGATAGAAAACGTATCGAGCCTCCTGTGTGTCACGTCTTGCAGGTATTGGGCCGTGAAGGTGGCCTGACGCTTCCACACCCCAGCTTGAAGGACCTGCGTCACTGAAAAGTTCTTCTTGAAGGCCAGGGACGTAGCTACGCCCCTGACGTCATGCGCTCTAGGGCGACGTGACGGAGGAGGGTCAGGATTCAAGGCCAGATGAATTACCTTGCGAATCCAGGCCGAGATAGTATTTCTGGTGACCCTCCTCTTCTTCTCCCCGGTGCTCACGAACAAAGCTTGCACCTGGGGGCGAACTGCAGCTGTTCTTTTAAGATACAACCTCAGACTCCTGACTGGGCACAGTAAGAGATGGTCTGGGTCATCTTTTACAGAACGGAGACTCGAGACCCGGAAGGAGTCGAACCTTGGGTTCGGCACTCCCGGGTTCTGAGTCTTGGCAACAAACTCAGGGACGAAGCTGAACGTTACCTTCCCCCATCCCCTTGAATGGGCGACGTCGTACGAGAGACCATGAAGCTCACTGACTCGCTTGGCCGAGGCCAAAGCTAGCAGGAAAACCGTCTTCCAGGTAAGGTGGCGATCAGAAGCCTGGCGTAATGGTTCGTAGGGAGGTCTCTTGAAGACCTGAGAACTCGAACCACGTTCCATGGAGGAGGTCTCACTTCCGACTGAGGGCAGGTAAGTTCGTAACTCTGTATGAGAAGAGAAAGTTCCAGCGAGGAGGAAATGTCCATTCCTTTAAGCCTGAAGGCAAGACTTAAGGCTGAGCGATAGCCTTTCACTGCCGAGACTGAAAGGCGCATTTCCTCCCGCAGATAAACAAGGAACTCTGCTATTGCTGGTAGAGTGGCATCGAGGGGAGAGATACCCCTTCCACGACACCAACCACAGAAGACTCGCCACTTCGCCAGGTAGACCCCTGCGGATGACTTGCGCAGGTGGCCAGACATCCTGTTCGCAACTTGCTGCGAAAATCCTCTCTCTGTGAGGAGATGCTGGATAGTCTCCAGGCGTGAAGTCGAAGCGAAGCTACGGCTTTGTGGTAGATGTTGGAGTGTGGTTGTTTGAGTAGCTCGTGACGTGGAGGGAGCTCCCTCGGAATCTCCGTGAGGAGTTGCAGAAGGTCCGGGAACCATTCTGCATGATGCCATATCGGAGCTATCAGGGTCATCGAGAGATTGACCGATGTTCTGGTCTTGTTGAGTACCCTCCTCATCAGACAGAATGGGGGAAAGGCGTACACATCGACGTTGTCCCACCGTTGTTGGAAGGCATCCTGCCAGAGAGCCTTGGGGTCCGGGACTGGGGAGCAGTACAGCGGGAGCTTGGTGTTCAGCGCCGTAGCGAACAGATCCACCGTCGGGGAACCCCACAAAGTCAGGACTTTGTTGGCTATCTGAGGATCCAAAGACCACTCGGTACTCACTATCTGCGTCGCTCTGCTCAGACTGTCGGCGAGCACATTCCTTTTGCCTGGAATGAAGCGAGCCGCTAGTGAGATCGAGTGGACTTCGGACCATCTCAGGATCTCTACTGCAAGATTGGATAGCTGTTCCGAAAAGGTACCTCCCTGCTTGTTGATATAAGCCACCACTGTGGTGTTGTCGCTCATCACCACCACAGAGTGGCCCACCAGGACTTGGTGGAACTTCTGAAGTGCCAGGAACACGGCCTTCATTTCTGATTCTGACCACAGGCCTGAGGTCCTGTGGCTCAGAACGTGGGCCCCCCACCCTTTCTTTGATGCGTCCGAGAACAGCATCATATCCGGGGAAGGGACAAGAAGATCCACTCCCTTTCGTAGGTTCTCGTCTGCCACCCAACATTGGAGGTCCGCCCGTTCCGCAGGTCCCATAGGGATCATGGTGTCCGGGGAGTCGTGGCCTTGACTCCACCGGGACTTGAGTCGCCACTGGAGGGATCTCATCCTGAGGCGACTGTTGGGAACGAGACGGGTCAGGGAGGAGAGGTGGCCGAGGAGACGAAGCCACAATTGGGCTGGGAGTTCTTCTCGATTGAGGAAAGGTCTCGCGACCTTCCTCAGCCTTGCTATCCTTTCATCTGATGGGAAGGCTTTGTGGAGATTGGTGTCTATGACCATGCCTAGATATACCAGTTTCTGAGAGGGCTGCAGGGAGGACTTCTCGAGATTTACCACGATCCCTAGATCCTGGCAAACTTCGAGGAGTTTGTCTCGGTGGCGAAGAAGGGTTGCCTCCGAGTCCGCTAGGATCAGCCAGTCGTCCAGATAACGAAGGAGACGGATGCCGATCCTGTGGGCCCACGAAGAGATGATGGTGAAAACTCTGGTGAACACCTGAGGGGCTGTGGAGAGACCGAAACACAGCACTTTGAACTGGTAGATCTTGTTGTCTAGGCAGAATCTTAGGTACTTCCTTGAAGACAGATGGATTGGGATCTGGAAGTACGCGTCCTTCAGGTCCAGTGTACACATGAAGTCTAGAGGTCTCACCGCAAGTCTGACCGTGTCTGCCATCTCCATGCTGAACGGAGTCTGCTTGACAATCCCGTTCAGAGTCGAGAGGTCGATGACTGGTCTCCAGCCTCCAAACGCCTTTCTCACAAGAAAGAGTCGACTGTAGAAGCCTGGGGACCCGTCTACAACCTCCTGGAGCGCGTCCTTCTTCAACATGGTCTGGACTTCTGCCCGGAGGGCTTGCCCTTTTGCCGATCCCATGGCAAAAGAGCTCAACGACACTGGATCCGCTGTCAGGGGAGGTAGAGAGGCTGTGAACGGGACGCGATAACCTAGAGTGATCAAGGAGATCGTCCAGGCATCCGCGCAACTCTGTAGGCATCCCCCCACTGGTGGACATGCAGGGGGATTGCCAACCCTAACGTTTCCGGCCTTGGCTGGTACCTCTAGGGTTTTTGCCTCGCCTGGAGGACTTCTTGCTCCTTCTGCTCTTGGCAGAAAAGGGCTTAGACACCTTGGGCTTCGCTGTGGTCGTCTTCTTTGTGTCCTTAGCTGGACGGGGCTGCTGAACCGCTGGAGGTTTGTAGGGCATCGATGTCAGGGCCCTGTGGATGAGGGAATCCTGGTTGGATTTCCTCCACCTCTCGGCGGCGAGTTCCACGTCCTTAGGCTCAAACAGGCTCTTACCGAGGACGGAAGAGTGTCTGAGCCTGCTAGCCTCTGCACTGGGGACCTTATGATGGAACCTCTCGGCCACAGCGTCCCGACGCTTGAGGATCGTATTGGCCCACAAGCTTGAGACTTGGTGGGCCAGAAACTCAATGGTTCGTGTGCCCGAGAGAAGGAAAGTCTCCAGCGCTTTCCTGGTGCTTTCTTTGGAGAGGTCCTCGGACCGCGACAGGATGCCCAGAGACCCCAGCCAGATGTCGAGCCACGAAGTTGCCTGCATGGCACACTTGGCGACCTTCTCCTGGCTTAGAATCTCAGTGGCTGAGAAGGACACGTGCTGGTTGGAAAGTCTGTCAAGAGGGACTCCCCCTGTGAGTTCTTCCATGGAGTGTTGTAAGGGATAACTCAGACAAGACTCCTCGAGGATCTCGAAGTATCTCCTCTGATGGACTCGAGGAGGAGGGAGGAGCTTGTTACCGGCACTCGATCTGTTGGAGGAGGCAAGCTCAGAGAGCTGGCCCTCGACCTTGTCCCTGGCACTCTTCATCCCCTGAGACCAGGGCACTGCTGCACTGGCCCTAGAGGGTTTCTGGGTGCAATAGACCGTGTCCTTACCTTTGCGATGTGGGACCTCGGGTCCGGGATCCCATTGAGGTTCCTCATGAGTGTCAGGACTTGCCAGAAAGCGTGTTCTGACTCCTGGTGCTCTCCTCCCGAAGGACTGGCAGCGAAGTCTCCCATCCCCAGTGGCTCTTCCTGGGGGGACACGTGGACGTCCTCGACGGCTCTAGACGGTTCCTGCCTGATCCTCGCTGACGATTTGGGAATCGTCTTCGAGTCCTTAGGCTCCCTCCTGGGTTGGATACAGGACTCGAGCAGTGAAGGGGGCAGGCTCTTCTCCACCTCTGGACGAGACGACCTCTCAGGGAGAGGCGGAGCTTCCCCCATTGGTGCGATGGGGGAATGATCCAGCTCATCCGACTCTCCTGAGGAGGGGTAACCCTCCTCTGCAGGGGAGGGAGAGAAGGTCTGGGGGGGAGAAGGAGCCTTGTGCAAGGATCTGCGAGGAGACAAAATAAGCCTCGGAGGAGGTTCCACGGGAGAGACTCCTCTCTTCCTCTTCAGGGGGGAGGAAGCTGCCGCTAGTTTGTGGCCCGAATCAGAGAGGGCGGGCTTGATAGCCTGCACAGGGGCTCTGACTAGGGTGCCGAACCAGGGCTGCTGGCTGACAGTCGCGCTGTCAGACACCCCCTCTGGAGGGAAGGGGATCGAGGGATCCCTAGGAGGAGTCGACAAACAAGGGTTCGCCTGTGGGGCTGAAAGGGAAGAGTCCCTAGACCCGTCCGGGAAGCGCCCCTCCTCTGGCGAGCGCGCTGGTCTGCGCTTGCAGGGAGGGGAACGAGACGATGAACTGTCCGCCTGGCGGCGCTCGCGCTGGGGCTCGTGTGACGGGCCCTGGTCAGGATCGCGCGTGAATGGCTGGTGCGGTACTGGAATCTCGAGCGCGCGCGTCAGCGTGGGCGGGGCGGGCGCGATGGCGCACAGGCGAGGAAACAAGAGCGATGGCGCGCTGGTGACAGAGCGGGCGCATGAGCGGGCAGCAGCTGGAGCAGGCGCGTGGTCGCGAGAGCGCATAGGCGATGGCGAGGGCGTGTGGCGCGCAGGAGCTGGCACGGGAGGTGGCCGAACGCGCGGGCGCGCAGCGACCTAATGCGGCCGTGAAGGGCGCGAGATAACGGGGGCGCCTGATCGCGTGTCCGGAAGAACCGGGCGAGGGCGCGTAAGCGCTGAAGCAGAATCGCGAGCGACCGGGATGGCGCGTTGGCGTGGAGGTTGGCGCTGGTCTGATAGGACTGGCAAGCTCGCCTGTGGGCGCGTCGGCCACGCCGGCGATAGTGGGCGCGCACGGCACGCATCAGGATGCAGTCGCACTGAAGTGCGTTGCTGGCTGGATGAGGGCGGTCAGGTGTGCGCTGGAGGGTTACCTTGGGCGCCTTGACGACAGGAACGGGGCGTGTAGCAGGAACAGAGCGCGTAACCGGCGCGTAGTGCGTGGTTGCATCATATGCAAGCTCGTGCGGTCTGGAGGGAGAGCCCAGAGGCGGCCGTGAGCGCCCGTGCGCTAACTTGGGAGCCTCGGAGGCGACGCGCTGAGATGTCGAAGTGCGTTGGCACGTTGGTGAGCGCGAGAGCGCTGGAGCTGGAACCGCGCGTGGGCGCGTATCGTGCGTCCCCCCAGACGGGCATGATGAGTCCGGAGGGGCTTGTGGGCGCCTGTGCGCCAGCGGAGGGGCCTCCTGGACCGCGCGCGATGAAGCAGGAACTGGTGGACACCGGGGCGCCGGTGGGTGCGTGAGCGCAGGTGGCCGCTGGGGCACCGGTGGGCGCGTATGCGCAGGTGAGCGCTGGAACGCCGTATCAGGAACTGCTGGTGGGCGTGTTAACGCAGGTGGCCGCTGAGGCACCGGTGGACGCGTATGCGCAGGTGAGCGCTGGAGCGCCGTGTCAGGAACTGCTGGTGGGCGCGTATGCGCAGGTGAGCACTGGCGCGCTATATCAGGAACGGCTGGAGGGCGCCGGGGCGCCGAAGGATGTGGGCGCGCAGGGGGGCCCTGGCGCGTAGCAGGAACGGTGGCGTGAACGCGTAATGGTGAGCGCCGTGGCGCTAAGTCAGGAACAGCGGCAGGCACAGCAGCAACAGCAACAGGAGAGCGCACAGGAGGAACCTGGCGCTTAAGGGCGAGAGGCGCGGTTTTGCGCTCAAGACCCTTCAGCCCCAAAGGTCCTGGAGACTGCGCAGTGGCAGTATCAGGTGGCGCATCAGGTGGCGCATCAGGAACTTTAGACGTGGATGGTCTGGGAGACGGGTCACTATGTCCTGAAGGACGACCATCATCCGAAGGGGATCGTTCGCGATCCCCGGAGAGGTCTAGGTTGGTAGCTGGCAGGACTGGTGAACGGCGAGTCGTCTCCTCTGCAGAGGACTGTGGTGACGACGAGCCGAAGAGGCGCCTCTTAACCCCCTTGAAAGGGGAAGGAAGGCCTCTACGGCGAAGGGGAGGGGGAGCCTTCCGCCTTATACGCCCACGAGGGGCCATGGGATCAGCAAGCTGACCATCGGTAGGCCTCCGAAGAGGAGTCTCTGTTAGTGAACTCCCCCGAGAGGGAGAGTCCCCAGCAGGAGAGACCGTGGGACTTAGATCCTCCCTCGAAGGATGTTCGGAGGGAGAATCTAAGCCTTCAGCTACCTCAGCCACAGGAACGGGTGTTTGGCTAGACCCACGGGATGTTTCCGTCACCACAACGTCAACCACAGACAGAGGATCTATTTCCGCTGAAGTTTGCGATTGTTTGATGGCTGCACCCAGTTTGATCATGTCAAACAGGGCTTCCTTGGAGGGCGAACCCTGCAGCCCCAAGGAAGCCCAAAGCTACAACAAATCGTTATTAGACATAAAATCCTCCTCCGGGGGAGGAAGGTTAGCTGCCTCGCTATGGGAGGCAACTACCTCTCCCGCACCCCGGGATCGGTCAACAGCACAGCGGTCTACGCTACCACTCACCGGCCTCTCAGAAGAGACCGCTCGAGGGGGAGCTTCGGAGGAGGAAAGGGCAACGGAAGAAGAAGTCCTGGAATTTTCTCTCTTCAGAGAAGCCTCTGAAGGAGAAAGATCCCTTTTGGCCTTCTTCTTACGGCGCCAGGCAAACCTCTCCCACTGGGAGGTAGACCACTCCCTACATTCAATACATACGTTACCACTATCACACCGTTGGCCCCTACAGTGAGGACACAAGGTGTGGGGATCAGTGTCGACCGCCGACATAAAGGTCCCACAAGGGCGGCCGGGAAGTCCAGGGCAAGTACGCATTACCAATAGAGGCCAACTTCAATCACACTGCGAAAAAGAAAAAGCAAAAAGACAGATTAGTTATGGCAGTCAAAGCGAGGGAGAGCGCAGACAGGTCTGTTCTCTTCCCGAGCCAAAAGTAAAGTGAACCTTTCACCGGTATGTGTGAGGGGGGGGGGTAGCTAGCTACCCTTCCCTACCCCCCCGCTAATTAGCGGCGGGGTAGTAAACCCTACGCCTAAGTAATTACCCCATGTAAATAGCGTGGTTTGTATTTTAGTTACGGAACAAATACTGTTTTTAGGGTTTTGTTTCAGAGGGTGGGAACGGATTAAGTTTTTTTTAGTTATTTTATATGGGAAAAATTCATCTGAGATACGAGCAAATTGAAATACGAGCTCGGTCCCGGAACAGATTAAACTTGTATCTCAAGGTATTACTGTAATACCTGCATCACAGATTACTTTTTGAAGGCCCGGGACGTAGCAACACCCCTGACATCATGAGCTCTGGGACGAGGTGCTGGAGGAGGGTCGGGATTCAGGGCAAAGTTAATGACTTTGCGAATTCATGGAGAGATTGTGTTCTTCGTGACCCTTCGCTTGGTTCTTCCTGTGCTTACAAGGAGTGAGGACACTCTGAGCCGAGCTTCTGCTGTACTCTTGAGGTAGCGCCTCAAACACCTTACTTGACATAATAACAGATGATCTGGGTTGTCAGTTACAGAGCGGAGACTTGTTATCCGGAAGGATTCTAACCTAGGATCCAAAACCTCCGGATTCTGAGTCATTGCAAAAAAAACTCAGGGATAAAGCTGAAGCTTACCTCTCCCCATCCCCTTGAATGGGTGATCATAAGAGAGACTATGAAGTTCGCTGACTCATTTGGCTGATACCAAGGCGAGTCTGAACATCATATTCCAAGTCCGGTGGTAATCTGTTGCCCGGCGTAATAGTTCGTACGGAGGTCTCTCTAGAGACTGAAGAACTCGAACCACGTTCCATGGTGGGAAGGTCTCACTTCCAGCTGAGGACAGGTAAGTTCATATCTTCATATGATGAGGGAAAGTTCCAGCAATGAGGAAATATCCATTCCTTTCAGTTTAAAAGCGCGACTCAAGGCTGAGCGATTGCCTTTAACCGTTGAAACTGAGACGCAT
Organism: Palaemon carinicauda; assembly: GCF_036898095.1. Lineage (NCBI taxonomy): Eukaryota > Metazoa > Arthropoda > Malacostraca > Decapoda > Palaemonidae > Palaemon > Palaemon carinicauda. The sequence goes on from NC_090761.1 coordinate 22,345,981, forward strand.
TTCTTCCTGCAAATACACGACAAACTCTGCTATTGATGGAATAGTAGCATTGAGTGGATTGAGACCCCTTCCACGGGACCAACCACAGAAGACATTCAACTTCACCTGGCAGACTGAGGCTGAAGATTTTCACAGATATCCAGACATCCTTTTTGCAACTTGTTGGGAAAATCTTCCCTGTGTAAGGAGATGCTGAATACAGTAGTCTCCAGGCATTAAGATGTAACAAAGCTACTGCCTTGTGATAGATGTTGACATGTGGTTGTCTGAGTAGATTGTGTCGTAGAGGAAGTTCTCTTGGGAGCTCTGTCAGGAACAGCAGAAGGTCTGGGAACCATTCATCATGATGCCATAGTGGAGCTATGATAGTCATTGAAAGATTGATTTATGTTCTGGTCTTGTTGAGTACTCTTCTCATCAGGCAGAATGGTGGGAATGCGTATACGTCGATGTTGTTCCACCGTTGTTGGAATGCATATTGCCAGAGCCTTCGGATCTGAGACTGGGGAGCAGTACAGCGGGAGCCTGAAGTTCAGGGCCGTTGCGTGCCGATCCAGAGTCGGAGAACCTTAAAATGTCAGGACTTTGTTGGCTACTAGATGATCCAAAGACCATTCGGAACCCACTACTGTATCTGAAATTATCTGATCAGATTGTCTGCAAGCACATTCCTCTTGCCTAGAATGAAGCAACCTTCTCAGAAGGGAGAGAACGAGGAGCTGTAAGTGAGACTATGTTCTCTCCTTGGGGTCTTTCCATCGGTAACGGGAGGTGAGAGTCCAACACTGACTCTTCCCTTTGATTGCCTTTAGAAAAGGTGGATGAGGCATTGAGGGGCCGAGGCGATGGTGAAACCTCAGGGGAGGTTTCTACCCTACGCGTCCTGATTGGGTTTAGCTTAACTCTTGTTGAAGGGACCTTATCAGGAGATTCCCTTTCCTCTTCAGGGGGCGAAGAAGCAGTCATGGTCCCGAGTCCCGGATCGGTTGAACCCGTTGAGGCTTCCAAAGTATGTGAAGGAAGCATGGGGCGAAGGCTAAAGTTACTGCCCTAACCAGGGCGTTGAACCATGGCTGCTTACTAATCGAAGCACTCTTAGATAGATCCCCTGAAGAGAGAGAGGATGAACGATCCTTCCGAGGGGTCTCCACAACAGACGCTGAAGATTTAGGGGTAGTAGAAGCAGATTCCCTTCTAAACGCTGGGAGTTTATGAAACCTGAAATCCTGAAACTTGCCCCTTCCCTCCTTCCAAGGCAGCTACGACATTACGCGTTTGCGGGGAGGGGAATAGGGCGACGGAGAACGATGGTCACTCACCCTACCTTTTCTGGAGGCCACAACCACTGCTTTTGGTGGTTGCAGTTGCAGATCCTCTCTTGCAGGAGGATGTGGTGGTCGCTGTAGTGTTGGGGAGCCACGAGGAACGCGAAGATTGATGGCTGGAAGAACGATAGGAGGGAGAGTGTTCCCGCATTGGAGAGCGATACCGTGGTAACGCCGAGAGGCAGGTCGGTTTGACGACAATTGCTGGGGAGGAGACTCACTCGTTGCTAAGAGAGAAGGCCGACCAATGAGCGACGAATCGCACTGAAGAAGCTCACGAACAGGTGAGTGAACTCGTTCCACCGGAAAGTGACGCGATGGTTTGAGAAAGCTTTGGTGCATGGACAAACGCTGGTTCATTGGATGATCAATGCTCGTTCTCGAGACGGCGAAGGTTTAAGCGACTCGTGAGGTCGATGAGGTGGAGGCCGTTGGATAAACAATCACTGACAAGCAGGTGACCGTTGCTGAGCAGCGAACGCAGACGAGCAGGCTATCGCTGAAGAGCAGAGGAACGCTGACTTGCAGGAAAATGCTGACGAGCAGGTAAAGACTGCTGAGCGTGCGAACACTGACGAGCAGCCAATCGCTGTAGAACAGGTGGTGGTAGCATGAAGAGAAGTCGAACGCATAGGTGATTCACAAGCAATCGATCGCTTAAAAATCGAATGTATTCTTATAAAATTTAAATAGTTTTCAGAAGACCTGCTTCCGAAATAAATCTAAAAATACCGCTGGCACAGTACAGCACATCCTGTCCAAGAATCTGGGCAAGGATGAACCTGCCATCCTCACCTTGAGCCTCAAACAGATGTCTATTCCTTACAGTACTATAAGTGGGGCATTCGGTTAACAAATGTCTCACTGTCATATGTAAACTATGATGAGAAACTTATGTTACTTGTTCAACAAAACAGGATTTTTAACAGTTTGAACTTCTAAAGTTCCACCAATTCAATTACTGTACCGGATTAGGAAGATCATTCCACAATCTGGTCACAGCTGCAATAAAACTTCTAGAAAATTGTGTGATGGTGAGCCTTATGATGATAGTACCCTGCTTCTCATAAGTCCTGCAATGAATGTGGATGTCATGAGATTCACGTAATAAAAGTTTGTGGCAGGCATAACTATTTGTGTTCGATCTGCCGGAATCTTCTTACCATTATGGCTAGGATACAAGATCATAGAAAGGCCTCTTTTGTCTTTGTTAATGATTTCAATGCTCACCATAGGGAGTGCCTAAGTTCTGTTTCTCCTACCGATCACCATGGCTTAAGAGCTTTAGACGTTACCTCTGAATCAGGCTGTGAGCAAATCATAAGTGAAGCCACTCACAGGTCTGATAACTGCTTGGACCTCGTATACACCGACTCCCCTGGCGTTATAACAAGTAAGGTTGGTTCTCCAGTCGGGACATCTGATCATGCATTGATTTCATTAGTAGTAAAGACTGAGCAGCCTGTCCCTGATGTATCATACTCATATAAGATTTATATGAAATCTCAAGCAGACTGGAATGGGATTTTGCATGATCTTTTGGACCTGGATTGGTCACAACTGTATAGTAGGATCCTGTTGTCCCTTTGAATGAGAATCTAGTCAACATAATTGATAGGCGTATTCCTTCTCGTGTGCTAAGGTACCGAGTGAAGGACAAACCATGGTTCAATGATGACTGTAGACGTACTTATTAGGAGAAGCAGGAGGCCTATCATCTTTGGAAGGTTAACAGATCAGATTTGACCTGGTTTAAGTAAAGGAGGAACTGTTGCATCTACACCAAAGAGTGGATTTCAGGGTAGACCACCACTTATGTTCCTGGGTTGTACCAGAAAGGGTTTCTTTTATGGTTAGATTGTATTCCTTTTCAGTTGAAGCATAAACTCTATGAGCAAAAGCTCTTAAGCTGAGTATAGTTATACTCAGTATTATTATTAATTATTAATCATCATCATCATCATCATGATTATGATTATTATTATTATTACTTGCCATATAACCCTAGTTGGAAAAGCAGGATATTATAAGCCCAAGGGCTCCAACAGGGAAAATAACCCAGTGAGGAAAGGAAATAAGGAAATAAATAATCTATAAGAGAATTAATGAACAATTAAAATATGTTATTTTCATTAGTAAAATAAATTTTTGAATATACTTACCCGATGATCATGTAGCTGTCAACTCTGTTGCCCGACAGAAATCTACGGTCGGGATACGCCAGCGATCGCTATACAGCTGGGGGTGTACACAACAGCGCCATCTGTGAGCAGGTACTCAAGTACTTCTTGTCAACAAGAACTCAATTTTCTCCTCGGTCCACTGGTTCTCTATGGGGAGGAAGGGTGGGTCCTTAAATTCATGATCATCGGGTAAGTATATTAAAAAATTTATTTTACTAATGAAAATAACATTTTTCAATATTAATCTTACCCGATGATCATGTAGCTGATTCACACCCAGGGTGGTGGGTGGAGACCAGTATACATGTTAACAAAGAAGCTAAGTATCCCGTATTTCATTTTATTAGTTATTCAAAAATAACATAAAATAAATAAGTACCTGGTAAGGAAGACGACTTGAACCATTACTCTGCCTTTATTAAGTACGTCTTCCTTACTGAGCGTAGCGGTCCTCTTAGGATGCTGAACGACTCTTAGGTGCTGAAGTATAAAGGGCTGCAACCCATACTAAAGGACCTCATCACAACCTTTAACCTCGGCGCTTCTCAAGAAAGAATTGACCACCCGCCAAATCAACAAGGATGCGGAAGGCTTCTTAGCCGACCGTACAACCCATAAAAAGTATTCAAGAGAAAGGTTAAAAAGGTTATGGGATTATGGGAATGTAGTGGCTGAGCCCCCACCTACTACTGCATTCGTTGCTACGAATGGTCCCAGGGTGTAGCAGTTCTCGTAAAGAGACTGGACATCTTTGAGATAGAATGATGCGAACACTGACTTGCTTCTCCAATAGGTTGCATCCATAACACTCTGCAGAGAACGGTTCTGTTTGAAGGCCACTGAAGTAGCCACAGCTCTCACTTCATGTGTCCTTACCTTCAGCAAAGCAAGGTCTTCTTCCTTCAGATGAGAATGTGCTTCCCTAATCAGAAACCTGATTTAGTAAGAAACTGAGTTCTTAGACATTGGAAGAGAAGGCTTCTTGATAGCACACCATAAGGCTTCTGATTGTCCTCGTAAAGGTTATGACCTTTTTAGATAGTACCTAAGAGCTCTAACTGGGCAAAGTACTCTCTCTAGTTCGTTCCCCACCAAGTTGGACAGGCTTGGGATCTCGAACGACTTAGGCCAAGGACGTGAAGGAAGCTCGTTTTAGCAAAAAACCGAGCTGCAAGGAACATGTAGCCATTTCAGATGTGAAAACTATGCTCCTGCTGAAGGCGTGGATCTCACTTACTCTTTTAGCTGTTGCCAAGCACACGAGGAAAAGAGTTTTTAATGTGAGGTCCTTAAAAGAGGCTGATTGGAGAGGTTCAAATCTTGATGACATAAGGAACCTTACTACCACGTCTAGATTCCAGCCTGGAGTGGACAACCGACGTTCCTTTGAGGTCTCAAAAGACCTAAGGAGGTCCTGTAGATCTTTGTTGGTGGAAAGATCCAAGCCTCTGTGGCGGAAAACCGCTGCCAACATACTTCTGTAACCCTTGATCGTAGGAGCTGAAAGGGATCTTACGTTCCTTAGATGTAACAGGAAGTCAGCAATCTGGGTTACAGTGGTACTGGTTGAGGAAACTGCATTGGCCTTGTACCAGCTTCGGAAGACTTCCCATTTAGACTGATAGACTCTGAGAGTGGATGTCCTCCTTGCTCTGGCAATCGCTCTGGCTGCCTCCTTCGAAAAGCCTCTAGCTCTTGAGAGTCTTTCGATAGTCTGAAGGCAGTCAGACGAAGAGCGTGGAGGTTAGGGTGTACCTTCTTTACGTGAGGTTGACGTAGAAGGTCCACTCCTAGAGGAAGAGTCCTGGGAATGTCGACCAGCCATTGCAGTACCTCTATGAACCATTCTCTCGCGGGCCAGAGGGGAGCAACCAACGTCAGCCGTGTCCCTTTGCGAGAGGCGAACTTCTGAAGTACCCTGTTGACAATTTTGAACGGCGGGAATGCATACAGGTCGAGATGGGACCAATCCAGCAGAAAAGCATCCACGTGAACTGCTGCTGGGTCTGGAATCGGAGAACAATACAACGGGAGCCTCTAGGTTATCGAGGTAGCGAACAGATCTATGGTTGGCTGACCCCACAGGGCCCAAAGTCTGCTGCAAACATTCTTGTGAAGGGTCCACTCTGTGGGGATGACCTGACCCTTCCGGCTGAGGCGATCTGCCATGACATTCATATCGCCCTGAATGAACCTCGTTACCAGCGTGAGCTTTCGATCTTTTGACCAGATGGGGAGGTCCCTTGCGATCTAGAACAACTTCCTCGAATGAGTCCCTCCCTGCTTGGAGATGTAAGCCAAGGCTGTGGTGTTGTCGGAGTCCACCTCCACCACCTTGTTAAGCTGGAGGGAATTGAAGTTTATCAAGGCCAGATGAACCGCCAACAGCTCCTTGCAATTGATGTGAAGTGTCCTTGCTCCTGATTCCATGTTCCCGAGCATTCCTGTCCGTCCAAAGTCGCACCCCAGCCCGTGTCTGATGCGTCCGAGAAGAGACGGCGGTCGGGCTTCTGAACAGCCAAAGGTAGACCTTCCTTGAGAAGAAAGCTGTTCTTTCACCACGTTAGAGTGGACCTCATCTCTTCGGAAACAGGAACTGAGACCGTCTCTAGCGTCATATCCTTTATCCAGTGAGCAGCTAGATGATACTGAAGGAGGGGGAGGTGGAGTCTCCCTAACTCGATGAACAGGGCCAGCGATGAAAGTATCCCTGTTAGACTCATCCACTACCTGACTGAGCATCGGTTCCTTCTCAGCATGCTCTGGATGCATTCTAGGGCTTGGTAGATCCTTGGGGCCAACGGAAAAGCCCGAAAAGCTCGACTCTGAATCTCCATACCCAGGTAGACAATGGTCTGGGATGGGACGAGCTGGGACTTCTCTAAATTGACCAGGAGGCCCAGTTCCTTGGTCAGATCCATAGTCCATCTGAGATTTTCCAGACAGCGACGACTTGTGGGAGCTCTTAAAAGCCAGTCGTCTGACGGAGCCGGACACAAGATCATGGTACTGCTGCACAGTCTGTGAACTGTCAACCATGGGGAAGCGAGGAAGTACAGCGACAACCCGAAACTGTCTAGACTGTCTGGGTAGTACAGACAACTCCTTATCGGGTTGCTGAGGTTGCCGCACTGCGTCACAATAAGTCACCTCTGCTGGTTGTTGAACGTCTTCCCAGTGACACACTGACTCCGTAAACAAAAATCCTCTAACAAGGACTAAGCTTGGACTGCATGTCTTGCAACAAAGCTCAAGGTCTATGGGAGCAGGTGTGGCAACAGACGGGGTTAGCGACTGAAGCGGAACCATTACCCTCCCTGGAAGCATGTTATGCTTAAATAAAAGTCCATAGGAGGCTAAGCAGCTTAAGGCTCCTCTCCAAATGACAGAGTCCTCAAGGGAATATCAGAAGGAGGGAGAATAGCACTTTCTCATCTACAGGAACCATATCCGAGAAAAGCTAAGTTCTCTCAGTGAGGGTTTCACTGGTGCAAAAGCAGCAGACCAGAAGGCAACGTTATGAAACTGCTTGACAGTCTTGTGAGTTGGCAACAACCAAAGATGTGTGATTGAGGAGCATGCGGTAAGGTATGCAGAGCATGCTGTAAGGTATGCAGAGCATGCTGTAAGGTATGCAGAGCATGCTGTAAGGTATGCAGAGCATGCTGTATGCAGAGCATGCTGTATGCAGAGCATGCTGTAAGGTATGCAGAGCATGCTGTAAGGTATGCAGAGCATGCTGTATGCAGAGCATGCTGTAAGGTATGCAGAGCATGCTGTATGCAGAGCATGCTGTAAGGTATGCAGAGCATGCTGTAAGGTATGCAGAGCATGCTGTAAGGTATGCAGAGCATTGCATGGCATGCGGCTTATGCTGCATGGGATGAGGCTCATGCTGCATGGGATGAGGCTCATGCTGCATGGTATGAGGCTCATGCTGCATGGGATGAGGCTCATGCTGCATGGGATGAGGCTCATGCTGCATGGGATGAGGCTCATGCCGCATGGGTTGAGGAGGATGCCGCATAGCATGAGGCTCCTGCCTCATGGGTTGAGGAGGTTGCCGCATAGCATGAGGCTCATGCCTCATGGGTTGAGGAGGATGCCGCATAGCATGAGGCTCCTGCCTCATGGGTTGAGGAGGTTGCCGCATAGCATGAGGCTCATGCCGCATGGGTTGAGGAGGATGCCGCATGGGTTGAGGAGGATGCCGTATAGCGTGAGGCTCCTGCCTCATGGGTTGAGGAGGTTGCCGCATAGCATGAGGCTCATGCCTCATGGGTTGAGGAGGATGCCGCATAGCATGAGGCTCCTGCCTCATGGGTTGAGGAAGTTGCCGCATAGTGCTGGAACCCGGCAACTCCCGATGCGGCAGCTCACGCATGAAAGCAGGAGGCGCAGCAAGAACATGCGTCTGGCAGGGTGGACTGCGCATCGGAGGTGGAGCTCTCACAGGTGGAGGGTGGGAGCAGGCAGCCGCAGTAACTGCTGAGCGCACAACCTCGACGGGTTGTAGGTTAACAGGCTGCATTGTCAACCTGCCAGCATGATACTCCTGTATGAAGGAGCAAGCTGAGACTGTATAGTCTGCAGCATGGACCACTAGGGTCTATGAAAGACAACAACAAACGGAGCTACTGTCCGTTGTGACTGAGGGTCTAAAACAGCTGGTGCGGCAACAGACGGAGTTACTGCCTGTTGCGGTACCACCTAGCCTCTCTGGGAGGTGTGCAGTTGTCGTACTGCAGCAAGTCCGAACTGACCCAGTGGCTACACCTAGGCCGTTGGACTTGCGCGGAAGGGACCGACTTGCACTTAAAAGCTGCAAGATTTGGTCCATGGTTTCTGCGAGAAACCTCTTCCGCAGACGAGGAATAAATGGGCTCTCTCGTCTTTGTGTGGGTGGGGTGATCACGTCGGCAACGTGTGTAGATACACCCGAAACCACGGAGGGAAAAGTCTGTTCGTCGATCAAGGCCTGATGAACCCATAAGTCCTTCGACATTACTTCTCCCCCTGGGCTTGGGAGCTTGTAAGAGGTCCCAGACTAGGCGAACAACTGGCACGAACAGACGAACCCTCGAACGCAACACTGTAACACTTTGCGCTTATCACTTTATCACTTTTGATTTTCTGTTTGCACTTATTTCACTGAACTCGAAACTTTAAGTGGTTTGTACCTGAAACACGCAATCCTATCCTTCATTAAAAGGTAGTAATTGCGAAAACAGAATTACAATGTAACAGAAAAACATAATGAAAGATAAAGAATTCAGTGGCTGGAAAAGAGACTAATCACTAGATCAAATAAACTACGTTTAAAATCTCTCACCGCATAAAGCCTGGGAACAAGAATAAAACTCTAGAAACGTTTTACCTTCTTCCCCTATAGAGACTAGGGAGAAGAGCAAAAAACGATAACAACGTTACCCGCTTGAACGAAACGTTTATCCTCCTCTCTCTCTCTCCGTCTCTATCTCTCTCTCTCTCTCTCTTGACTTAGAACCTGAGAGATGAGCCCAATTATATATATCGTTAAAACATATTATTTGTTAAAGGAAAAAAACTGAAAGGTTTCCCAAATAAAAAGTTCCTTTATTAGAATTAAAACCATATAAGCTAAGAAAGAATGAACAAAACGCTAGAATCGGTTTACTCTTACTGCAACGTGAAACCGTGAATACTCTCTCTCTATCGTAACGATAGAGCGCAAGTTGAACGTTCTGAACGTCAACAACTGCGGAGACAAAACAAAACGTTAGTTCAACTTTGAAAACAGTACGAGACTATCAAAGAAATTCTTTCAAAAACATTAAAATTAAAATAGCATAAAATCTTAACAGGAAAAACGATATGACAGGCTCAATGTTAATTAACTTCGGTTCCAAGAAATGACCGCCTACTATTAGGAAAGGTCGCATATAAACAAACATAAAAATTAATTTTTATAAGTTTATAATAAATGGAAGTTAATCGAAGAGGCCTATAAAAGGCGGAGAGATATAAAATAAATCTATAACTTTGTTAAGCAAAATTAAGAAAGAGAGTCTATACTCTCTTCGACACCAACACTTCCGTCTAAGGGAAGGGTCGGCCATTTAAAAGTGAAAGAGAGTTCATACTCTCTTCGTCACCATAATTAAATCAAATTAATTCCAAAAGCTTGCTAAGCTAATGATAAAGCTTCCTGAATAGCGAAGGCTAAACTCTAGAGCAAATACATCCCCAAATCGTGAACAATAACTCCAGAATCAACAGCGTATCCAAGTAGGTCTAGCCGGTGGCACGACAGAGGAAAAATTGAGTTCTTGTTGACAAGAAGTACTTGAGTACCTGCTCACAGATGGCGCTGTTGTGTACACCCCCACCTGTATAGCGATCGCTGGCGTATCCCGACCGTAGATTTCTGTCGGGCAACAGAGTTGATAGCTACATGATCATCGGGTAAGATTAATATTTAAAAAAAATATTTTAAGAATATTAACCACACTAAAATAAATCTTTCATATATAAACTATAAAACTTTAAAACAATAGAAAGCGAAATGAGAGAATAGTGCGCCCGAGTGTACCCTCAAGCAAGAGAGCTCTATCCTAAGACAATGGAAGACCATGTAATGCTAAATGAATTGTATACAGTTAAAGAGACATTATCATTGAAAAATATCTAAGGAATGTTAAGGAGCCAGTCCTTAACCTACTTACAATCATGTTTTGAGTTCTGTCAGGCTTCAAGTTCATCCCCTATAATTTGCACCTTGCACTAATCTTAGCTAAATCTCTATCAAGAGATTCAGCAACAGCAGGTTTACATTCAGGAGATGAAATTGGTGCAAAGACAGTAGCATCATCTGCATATTCAAACATAAAACTTGTTTTTAAGGCCAAACCATATTTCATGCACATATAATTTAATTAAGCAATGGGCCAAAAACACTACCCTGTGGAATGCCAGATATTACATTCCTATAGTTAATATGGTGCCCATCAACAACTACTCTTAGCATTATAAAGTCTCAGGATGGAGGAGGGGAATTTTGCCTCTGGGAGAAGGGATATTAATCCCTATTTCTGAAAGTCTCGTTTCTTATTTATTTTGCTAAAATTTGCATTTTTTTGTGGGCGTGAATAAATGAATTTGTTAATAAATTTTTCCTTAAATTATTACCAATTAGCCAACCATATATAAATGAATCTGTTGATAATGAAGGAAGGTGGACTTAGTCATTCTCATTCACTCTGCAATTTATAGTACTATTACTGAAGTGTGGTTACCTCTACAAACCAATTTCAGACAAAAAAAATTTCCAACAGTTTTCATAGGGAAGCTTGAGAATTACAAAGGAATATTTTGCTTTGATAATAATAATAATAATAATAATAATAATAATAAAAAAAAAAAAAAAAAAATCCTCCTCGGCAAAAGAAAAACCCAAATTAAAAGTAAAAGATGAACAATTTTCCTAAATATACCAAACGTAACTCTCACCTACTTACCTCAGGTTTTCATTTCATGCATTACGTTTGGCACATGCGAGAAATGCAAACTTCACTGGAAATAGAAGAAAAGGATTAAAGTTGATTAGGAGTCAATTACTTATGGCAGTTGTCTAAAAAAAAATATTGGAAAATATTAGCAAGACTAATTTTCATGGGAACTTATTTATCAGTGATAAATAACTATTAAGATATGGTTGAATATGCAAGGGTAAGGGTAGAAGAAACACTTTAGCTATGGTGAGTAGCCTTTCTAGGAGAAGGACACTACATAGTCAAACCATTGTTCTTTAGTCTTGGGCAATGCCATAGCCTCAGTACCATGGTCTTCCACTGTCTTGGGGTAGAGTTCTGACCACACTATTCTATCGTGTTTCTCTTCCTCTTTATTTTGTTAATGTTTTTATAGTTTATATACGAGATTTCTATTTTAATGTGGTTACTCTTGAAATATCTTATTTTCCTTTTTTTTCTTTCCTCACTGGGCTATTTTCCCTGTTGGAGCCTCTGGGCTTATAGCATCCTGCTTTTCCAACTAGGGTTATAGCTTAACAAGTAGATCTGTATCCTTTCCTCTAGGATGCCAGAGAATTAAACTCAATCAATCGACCAATCTATCCTTGACCAGAACATGAAGGCTCCCTTCTTTTAACTTCATTACATATTATGGTTCCATTGCCATGCCAATTATTCTTTACATATCTTCCCAGATGTAAAACATTACACTTCTACTATGTTTTCCACCTTCGACTTTTTATTCTGCAATATATTTACCGATACATTTTCCTTATATGTCTCTCTAGCTTCTTCATCTAAAAGATGCCAAGTTTCTATTAATTCGATCAGCCAAAATATGCAAAATGAATTGTGTTGAATACTTTGACAACTTCTTTTACTGTGCCAATCATCAGAAACCTTGACCCTCAAGAAACATTTACTTCCAGAAACTTACACCATTACAACACATTTACAAACAAAAACAGTCTGTTAACAAATCACTCAAGAAAAACATAAATAAAATTAGACTTTCTTTAGGACTATATTTTTTTTCTTACAGTCAATTTGATGTGCCAGGCATGTATTACCTGAGTAACAGTGAAAGGCTTTTTGAGGTCATCTACACTTCCTACAATTGGAACACTTTACAAGTGCACTTCAGCTTTTCAAAAGTTACATCATCAACTTTTCTTTTGGCACCTTAAAGTTTAGAGGTTTAATCTTTTACCCCAGGGGAATCCAAAACAGATTTGCATAATATAGATCTCCAAAGTTGTGTCTTCCTCTCACACCTTAAAATCTAACTCTGCTCCTCCATACAAATTTTGATTTCTTACTAATACATAGTCTGACTCTGGCACCTCTGCAATTACATCAGTTAAACCTTATAAAATCCCTATCCTTCTCCTGTAGTCCCATACTTGGAACACAGGCATACCAATTGATTTAATCTTCAGTGACCTACTTCTATCACATATGATCTTTTATCTTTTATCTTATAATACCAACTCCATTGTCTGTCTTGCCTCCATCTCAAAAGGGGTTTATGTCAATTAACATTGCTACCAATATAATTTTTGCTCTTAGATCCTTAACCAGTACAAAGTTTAAATTTCTTGCCAAAATCAACCTATAAATTTTGCATAATTAAGTAGTTTTTTTTTCACTTGTTCTGATTTACTGTAGCTACAACTTTATTTGTAATTTCCCATCCCTACTTTGCCACCATATGAACTATTAAGAAGATTCATTGATACCATTCTGATTCAATCTAATCAAAATTATCTCACATATCTCTCTAATCCACTATAAATTTTAACCCTTTAACATCCATGCATTTATCTTACTTTAGCCACTTTGATATTCCAAGACATTTATTCAATTCTTTCTGCTGTGTTGACTTTCTAATTAAACTTTTACGACATCTTTCTCTTGAAGCATGTTGTATATTATACTCAACATGAAGGGAAAAAGGCCATCCTTACCTGGAGCTAAAAAATTTTATGCTGAAAATTCATAGCTGGAGACAGCAATACTCCATACATGATAAGCCAAAGGAACTGTAACTTTTCTTCTCATAAGGTATATAAAGCAAGTCTTTACAAACAGTACTTATTATTCTAGTAGCATTATATGTGAAGGTTGTACGTCCTACTGAACTGACATCCAATTATTTTTCCAAGTGAATTCCCCCAACACCATCAAGATAATCACATTTAACTCTTGTCAACCAATGACCGGAGAGAGACCAGAGAGCTGAACAGACCTGGAGAAGCTAAGGATCTCTCTTCAAGATTTTCAAGTTATCTCTTCACCTTTATAAAAGAAACAAAATAAAAAGGCAGCTAATACCAATTCAAAGTCCTCTTACTAATTTAGTGAAACTCATGTCATCTTGGATGGACATTGAAATGTAAATTTATAATAAATAAGATCACAGTTACCTTTGAGATACAGTACTTACTTCTTGGTACTTTTGTAACAAATAATGAGAAGTAGATAGGTGTCATTTTTGGTCTTAGGAGCACTTACTGTATTCGTGAATATATATTTTTTTTTCTGGTTGAATATAGGCAACGTGGTAAAAAATTGCATTTATATAGGTTTTGTAACACTGGGTATATTTTTTACCATTTGGTGAAGTTGTAGCTGCTAAGTCAAAAACAGTGTCATTTTAAATAGATAAATCTGAAAAATTAATTAGAAACTCCTCTTAATGCAAACCATTAAAACTTTGCAAAAGGGTAATTAAATCTTAATAGGGCTAAACTCCTTATTATGATAAATATAGATTTCTTAACGGAACATGCATGTTAGCCTAACACTGTGAAACAAGTGAACTCAATTATAAGTTAATCTATATTGATTTTCTGATAGAAATATCACCCCTACAATTCAATACAGCAGACCACTAAGATTATCATCATAAATTTTCCTACAGGAGCATTTTCTTCTACACTATTAAGACATGAAATCAATCCTCTCCTTTCTCTTTACCCGTTACTCTTGTCTTTCTGAGCTCCCATCAGGTCTAGATCTTCATTTACCCTATGATGGATTGGGCCTTGCAATAGGTCTCCATTTTGCTCCAAACTTTTTAAAGTTTTTATGACCAAGTGCTCTTCACCCCTTCTCATCAAATGTTTAAACAATTTCCATCTTTCAATTCCTTGCCATTTTTCCAGTTTATAGACAACAATTCCTCAACAAATTTGTTGTTTGTAATACAATCTTCTCACTATCCCTCAGCCACTAATCTTATCACTCCTCCATTTTTCTTGGGGTGTTCCATGTTTCTGTTGCACCGAGATGTACAGGTGTTGTATACCAATCACATGTCTTTGCTTTCTCTGCTAACTGAACATTTCTATCAACCAGTGGTTCATAATCTCTCTCGATTTTATCCATATTACTATCACACTAAATTCTTACTCTTCTCTCAACTCTGTGTTTCACTGCCCACTGGAAATGCTTTACCACTTCTAAGAACTGCTCTTCTCTCAAGAGGCCCTAATCTCTTTCAGCGTACCAATATGCTCTTGACATACACAAGGAGTTTACCTCTTGACCTTTTTCTGCCAACATTCAAAAGGCCAGTTTCCTAACTGTAGTTTTTATGATGCAGCTTTTCCAGTTACCATTCATTACCTTTATTCTGTTTCCTTTTATTTTTCGTTCTCTGTAATTCGACATAATTTTCATCACTTATCTAAAAAAAAAATTCTTTCAGGCAAGACCTACTACAGTCTTGAAATGACTTAGCTGTCTTATTTAAAGTAACTGATAACAGCAATTTTATGGGAACATACTCTATGACTTTATTATGCGTATAATATTAGCAATCAAAAAGGCTAATATCAAAGAACACCTATCGTTCAGTCAACCGTAACAAAAGCGTGGATACGTAACATTCAGAAACAAGACTGCATTTAAAGGTTTAAAGGCTGCTCGTGAATGGCAGAGGCAAGGGATTGTGACATTACCCTAGCAAGCAGGACAATGCCCTAGAGACTGACCATACATCATATAATCACTGACCAAGTCCCCTTTCCACCCAAGCTAGGACCCGGGAGGGCTAGACAATGGGTGTTGATGATTCAGCAGATAAACCTATAAGCTCACAAGGATGGCAATCACCAGGCAGAGACATTAACAATCAGGACACAACAGCCCGTATGAAGAATTATGAAAATGAAACTAATCGATGAAACCTTACATGAAAAAATATAAAATAAAGAGAAAGATTAATAACCAGATAAAAGTTGTAACTACAATAAGAGTGCAAAAGAAAAGTTAGAATATCAGCATCAGTAAAGCATGCAAAGAATTTATAGTTGCACTTCTCTAGGCCTTGCCCATCAAATAATAGCACTACTAGAAAGAGGAAAATGGTTACTTAACTGCATAACAGTACTAAAAGTAGCATATGTGCCTACAAAATGTGCCTACAATGAAGAGTAAAATAATTGCAAAGTGATATCCATTTGGCTTATCTAAAAAGAAGATACTAAAATGTGCTAGATGTCTACTTTACTAACAAAATAGCTACAAACAATTGAAGAAATGGTAGTTCACTAAGTAAAAATGCCAGAGAAATTGAGAATACCTAAAAAAAAAATTTCAATATCAGATGCACATCATATTATAAGAAATAAGCTTGAAAAATAGTTCTTACTTAATAAATTTGGTTGAAATAAACACTATGAGTGATGAATAAAACCTTACAGTCATAGTCAAGACTAAACTAATAATGACCACCACATCTATATCAACAGGTGCGTCTCATTCCTAATCACAAAAGAAAAAAAAAGAAGTTTTAAACTTATACACTACAGAAAGGGTGTGAAATTTCAAACACTAAAAAAAAGAATTGCTTTATAATATAAAAAATCTTTAAAACTAACATGGCCCTTACTCATCTAGTTACAAAAATAGAATTCCATCCTCCAGCAAAGATCTTCGTCACATTTTTTATGGGAACTTCAGCAGGCTCATCATAAGACTCAGTATGACCAAGACCGAGTTGACCATACCTGGAAAAATATAAATTGTGGATAAAAAAGATTAGAAATACTAAACATGTTTAAATGAACTGAGTATGGATACCTAGGAATCAATTAAATAAACAATTTAACTGTAAATTAATGATATAACTACACTTTTCACATTTTGCCAAGTATCAGTTTGAGTCAAAAGAATCCAGTTCACAGTACACTGTACTGGAGAGTAATTGTATTTTTAGATTCAAACTTTTTTTACCTTGGTGCATAAAAATTAGGGGCTCAAAGTCACACCTATATATTGGTACTGAACAATAAAACTTAGCATGGCATAATAAACTTGACCAGCTACATACTACAGTAAAATCTAATTTCAATAACCTCTTAACATTTTGGGGGAATACAAAATACAGCTTAACACTGAATATTCATAAATGTAAGTAAGTTACCGAATTTGATAAGTTTTCTGCAGAAGCACTTATTTATTAGGATTTGATGAGATACCAATTGTAGGTATATAAAAGAAAAAAAAATGATATTTTGATTATAAAATAAATTTTTGAATATACTTACCCGGTGAATATATAATAGCTGACGTCTCGGACGGCTCGACAGAAAAACACAAAAACTCGCGAGCGATCGCTATGAAGGTTGCGGGTGTGCCCACCAGCGCCAACTATCGGCCAGATACCGCATATACATGTAAACAGCTCCAGTTCTTCTCATCCCGCTGGGTCTCTATCGGGGAGGAAGGGGGGGCCTTTAATTTATATATTCACCGGGTAAGTATATTCAAAAATTTATTTTATAATCAAAATATAATTTCTAAATATTAAACTTAGCCGGTGAATATATAATAGCTGATTCACACCCATGGTGGTGGGTAGAGACCAGTATTAATACAGTTTACGGCGTATATGCTTGAGTTTTTGACAGTTATATTATAACAAAACCCAAATAAATATAGGTACCTGGTTAGGAAGCTGACTTTGACGATTACTCTGCCTTGTTAGTCTGCTTTCCTCACGAAGCCCAGCCATCCTCTTAGGATGCTGAAAGACTCCCAGGAGCTGAAGTATCAAGGGCGGCAACCCATACAACAGGACCTCATCAAACCCCTAATCTGGGCGCTCTCAAGAAATGACATTTGACCACCCGCCAAATCAACCAGGATGCGAAAGGCTTCTTAGCCTTCCGTACAACCCAAAAACAAGATTAAAAACATTTCAAGAGACAGATTAAAAGGATATTGGAATTAAGGGAATGTAGTGGTAGAACCCTCACCCACTACTGCACTCGCTGCAACGAATGGACCCAGTGTGTAGCAGTCCTCATAAAGAGTCTGGACATCTTTTAAGTAAAATGACGCGAATACCGACTTGCTCCTCCAAAAGGTCGCGTCCATAATACTTCGCAGAGATCTATTTTGCTTAAAGGCCACGGAAGTTGCTATAGCTCTTACTTCGTGTGTCTTAACCTTAAACAAGCAACGGTCTTTTTCACTTAAGTGAGAATGAGCCTCTCGGATTAAAAACCTGATAAAATATGACAAAGCATTCTTTGACATAGGTAATGATGCCTTCTTAACTGAGCACCATAAGGCCTCAGATCCACCTCGTAAGGACTTAGTACGAGCTAAGTAGAACTTAAGAGCTCTAACTGGACACAGTACTCTTTCAAGTTCGTTGCCTACGATCTCTGACAGGCCAGGTATATTAAATGACTTAGGCCAAGGACGAGAAGGCAGTTCATTTTTGGCCAGGAAACCAAGCTGAAGTGAACATGTGGCTTTATCTGTGGAAAAGCCGATGTTCTTACTGAAGGCATGAATCTCACTGACCCTTTTAGCCAAAGCCAAGCACACTAAGAAAAGTGTCTTGAGGGTGAGATCCTTCAGGGAGGCTGAATGTAATGGCTCAAACCTGTCTGACATCAGGAACCTTAGGACCACGTCTAAGTTCCATCCAGGAGTTGCCATACGACGTTCCTTAGAGGTCTCGAAAGACTTAAGGAGATCTTGGAGATCTTTATTATTGGAAAGATCTAAGCCTCTATGTCGAAAGACCGAAGCCAACATGCTTCTGTAGCCCTTAATAGTGGGTGCTGAGAGGGAGCGAACATTTCTCAGATGTAAGAGAAAATCTGCGATTTGGGCTACAGAGGTACTGGAAGAGGACACAGATGCTGACTTGCACCAGTCTCGAAAGACTTCCCACTTCGACTGGTATACTTTGATGGTAGAAGCTCTCCTAGCTCTCGCAATCGCTCTGGCTGCCTCCTTCGAAAAGCCTCGAGCTCTTGAGAGTCTTTCGATAGTCTGAAGGCCGTCAAACGAAGCGCGGGGAGGCTTTGATGAAGATCCTTTACGTGGGGCTGTCGTAAGAGATCTACCCTTAGAGGAAGACTCCTTGGAATGTCTACCAGCCATTGAAATACCTCTGTGAACCACTCTCTCGCGGGCCAGAGGGGAGCAACCAACGTCAACCTTGTCCCTTCGTGAGAGGCGAACTTCTGCAGTACCTTGTTGACTATCTTGAATGGTGGGAATGCATACAAGTCCAGGTGAGACCAGTCCAGTAGAAACGTGTCTATGTGGATCGCCTCTGGATCTGGGACTGGTGAGCAATAGATTGGGAGCCTTTTGGTCAACGAGGTGGCAAAGAGGTCTATGGTGGGTTGACCCCAAGTCGCCCAAAGACTCTTGCACACGTCCTTGTGGAGGGTCCATTCCGTGGGGATCACCTGACCTCTCCGACTGAGACAGTCTGCCAAGACGTTCAAGTCCCCCTGGATGAATCTTGTCAACAGGGAGATGCCTCGATTTTTTTACCATATGAGGAGGTCCCTTGCGATCACATACAGCGTGTGGGAGTGAGTGCCTCCTTGTTTGGAGATGTACGCCAAAGCTGTGGTGTTGTCTGAATTGACCTCTACCACTTTGTTTCGAAGAATGCTCTCGAAATTCATCAAGGCCAAGTGGACTGCTAATAGCTCCTTGCCGTTGATGTGCATGCTCTTCTGAACTGAGGTCCAAAGACCCGAGCATTCCCGACCGTCCAGAGTCGCACCCCAACCCAAATCCGACGCGTCTGAGAACAACACGTGGTTTGGGTTCTTGACTGCTAGGGACAGACCCTCTCTCAGACTGATGTTGCTGTCCCACCAGTTCAGGCATGCTTTTACTGGTTCGGAGACCGGGATTGATACAGCCTCTAAAGTCTTGCTCTTGTTCCAGTGAGAGTCTAAATGGAACTGGAGAGGGCGAAGGTGAAGTCTCCCTAGCGAGACAAACTGCTCCAGGGATGACAGAGTCCCTACGAGACTCATCCAACTCCTTACTGAACAACGTTCTCTTTTCAGCATGAGTCGGACTTTGAGCAGGGCTTGTTCTATTCGGGTGGCAGACGGAAAAGCCCGAAAAACTAGACTGCGAATCTCCATCCCCAAATATAGAATCGTCTGGGATGGAATCAGTTGGGACTTTTCTAAGTTGACCAAAAGTCCCAACTCCTTTGCCAGACCCAACGTCCAATGTAGATCCTGCAGACAGCGATGACTGGACGATGCTCTGAGAAGCCAGTCGTCCAAGTACAGGGAGGCTCGAATTCCCGATAGATGAAGGAATTTTGCCACATTCCTCATGAGCCTCGTAAACACGAGAGGAGCAGGACTGAGGCCAAAGCACAGTGCTCGAAACTGGTACACCACATTCCTGTAAACAAACCTCAGAAACGGTTGGGAATCCGGGTGTATTGGAATGTGGAAGTACGCATCTCGCAGGTCCAGAGAGACCATCCAGTCTCCCTCCCTGACCGCTGCTAAGACGGACTTCGTGGTCTCCATCGTAAATTTTGTTTTCGTAACAAAAACGTTGAGCGCACTGACGTCTAGCACTGGCCTCCAACCTCCTGTATGCTTTGGGACTAGGAAGAGACGGTTGTAAAACCCCGGTGATTGAAGGTCCGAGACTTTCACCACCGCTCCCTTCTCTAGCAACAGAGACACTTCGTGATGTAGAGCTTGTCTCTTTGACTCCTCTCGATACCTGGGAGAGAGGTCTATGGGAACTGTTACTAGAGGAGGTCTGCGTACAAAAGGTATTTTGTACCCCTCCTTGAGCAACAGAACAGACTCTTGGTCTGCACCCCTCTTCTCCCAGGCCTGCCAGAAGTTGTTTAGTCTGGCCCCTACCGCTGTCTGAGGACGTGGGCAGTCAGACTCTGCCACGGGAGGACTTGGCTTCTCTCCTCTTACCTCTCTTTCCCTCGGCACGAGAGCCTCCCCTGCTGGGAGCTCTGCCACGAAAGGGCGGGATAAACCTAGACGCAGGAGTCTCGATTCTGGGTCTCACAACAAAGGATGAAGAAGGAGCTCCCTTGCGAGCAGAAGCAGCCATCAGGTCATGTGTGTCCTTCTGCACAAGCGAAGCAGCAATGTCCTTAATCAGCTGTTGTGGAAACAAGGCAGCCGATAAGGGAGCAAAGAGCAGTTCCGATCTTTGACAGGGAGTAACTCCTGCTGAAAGGAAAGAGCAAAGGGTTTCTCTCTTCTTCAAGACTCCCGACGTAAGGGTGGAGGCGAGCTCATTGGAGCCATCACGGATGGCTTTGTCCATACAGGACATAATAAGTAAGGATACATCTTGGTCAGCAGACGAGATCTTCCTACTTAATGCTCCTAAAGACCAATCTAGAAAGTTAAAAACTTCAAAGGCCCTGTATACGCCTTTAAGGAGATGGTCAAGGTCCGAGGAGGACCAACAAATTTTCGAGCGTCTCATGGCCAGGCGACGGGGAGAGTCTACGAGGCTTGAGAAGTCACCCTGGGCAGAGGCAGGGACTCCCAAGCCGAGAACTTCTCCCGTGTCATACCAGACGCTCGATCTAGAAGCTAGCTTAAAAGGTGGGAAGGCAAAGGCCGTCTTCCCCAAACTCCTCCTGGTAACCAACCAGTCACCTAGAAGACGTAAAGCCCTCTTAGAAGAGCGAGAAAGCACTAGCTTAGTAAAGGCAGGCTTGGTAGCAGCTAAGCTTAGCGCAAACTCAGACGGAGGCGAACGAGGAGCAACAGTAACAAAATGATCTGGGAAAAGATCCTTGAAAATCATCATGATTTTCTTAAAATCCATCGAAGGTTGTACAGCCTTAGGTTCTTCTACCTCAGATAAAACGTCCAAAGGATTATCATTAGGAGGAGGATCAGCAACGTCCTCATCTGAAGGAACCTCGTCCGACAACTGATGAGTCTCAAGCAAGGGAGAGACCTGCCTTGGTGGCAATGCTTGACAAGCAGAGTCCATACGCAAAGGAGCATCAGTAGCAGTCCAGGACGCTACGTCATGTAACTGCTTAACGGACTGACTAGCAACAACAACAGGAGCGGGAGGACGCTCGACGTCAACTCGAGACTGCCTTGACTGCCTAGATTGAGCAGTTAAAACAACTCTTGACTGCGGTGCTTGACGCTCAACGTCAAAACAAGTCAACTTAGCTGGTTGGCGAACGTCCTGAACGTCAACACGAGCATGCGGCAGCGGCTGAACGTCCACAAGCGGCTGAAAGTCAACACGGGACTGCATCGAGTGAGGCTCTAAGTCACGTGACTGACGTGACTTTGTAACGTCAACGTCAACAGGACGAGCAAAGGCTCGTTTGGGCGGCTGACGGCCAGGATCTCGATCAGCGTAACGGCGAGCATCATCGTGAACCTGCTCAGCAGTATACTCCTCCATAAGAGAGGCAAGCTTATTCTGCATATCCTGCAGGACAACCCATTTAGGATCAACGGGAGTGGGTGCGGGTCGAGACGATGGTAACGTCTGTGACTGCAAAACATTGCCTAAACTAAGACTCTCGGAGCCCGTGTTACGCTTCTGTTTAGGCGGTGAGCAGTCTTCCGCTGACTGCACAGGGTCAGAGCTGTCCCAATGGCTACAACCAGGACGCTGCACCTGTCCTGAAGGGACTGACTTCCGCTTTAAGGGTCTCGAAACCTTGCTCCACGGTTTCTTACGCGAGAAGCCTTCGGATGACGAGGAGAAAACCGCCTCGCTCGTCTTATGGTAGGGGCGGTCTTGACGAGACACGCCCGAAACCATAGAGGGATCGTCTGTTCGTTGGTTAAAGCCTCTCGTCCCCATAAGTCCTACGACATTACTTCTCCCTGGTGCATGGGAGCTTGCAAGAGGTCTCGGACTAGGCGAACGACAAGCACCAACAGACGAACCCTCGGTCGCAACACTGATAACACTTTGCGCACTAATCACTTTATCCCCACGATTTTCTAATGTGGCACTCTGACACTTTAACACTTTTACATCCGCCATGTGTTGATTACGGTCCGTAGCCAAAGATTCAACTCTCTCGCCCAACGCTTGAATGGCACGCAACATATCCCGCATTGATGGTTCATGAGTGCTAGTAGAGGGTTCAGGCACAACTACTACTGGGGAGGGATTAGGTTCAGGGGCATGGGAGGAGGAAAATTCTAATGATCTAGAGGAACTTCTCCTCACCCTATCTCTCTCTAGCTTACGAGAATACTTATCAAACTCTAGCCAGTCGAATTCCGAAAGTACCACGCACTCATCACACCGATCTCCTAATTGACAGGTTTTACCCCGGCAATTAGAACACACGGTATGTGGGTCGAGAGAGGCCTTTGGAAGACGTTTGTTACAATCCCTAGCATTACATTTACGAAATTTAGGAATTGGAGAAGGGTCAGCCATTTTGAAAAGTCAAAGAAAATCCAAAAACAATCCAAAGTCATCAACAATAAAATCTATCCAAAAAAGAGTTCAAGAGTTTTAATTGAAGATAAAAACACCTGCACTGCGAAAGCTCAAAACCAAAAAGAAGTACTTCACCAAGAATGACGAAAAACTCCAGGTCAACAGCGAGTAATGGAATCAACTTGTCGACAAGACCGACAGAGAAGAACTGGAGCTGTTTACATGTATATGCGGTATCTGGCCGATAGTTGGCGCTGGTGGGCACACCCGCAACCTTCATAGCGATCGCTCGCGAGTTTTTGTGTTTTTCTGTCGAGCCGTCCGAGACGTCAGCTATTATATATTCACCGGCTAAGTTTAATATTTAAAAATAGACAACACATGTCTGCAATGACAAGTTACTTGAAGATTTTTCATGATTACATTTACAAATGCCATCAAAGAAAATTATTGCTCTAAGCACAAACATATATGTACATGTATATAATTTCTATATTATTAAATTCAAACTTACAATATAGGCTTCAAGAGAATAAATAATTCAATATACGCTACGTAACCCAACTGAGGTTACAAATCAATGTAAAAGCCATCTTAAGGTAACTGCCAATAATAGCTAAATGTAGAATGTTTCTCTCATATATGATACATGCACTGTGTAATATACAGTATAAACGACTGCACTGTCATTGTTCAGTGGCTACTTTCCTCTTGGTAAAGGTAAAAGAGACTCTTTAACTATGGAAAGCAGTTATTCTAGGAGAAGAGCACTACAAAATCAAACTATTGTTCTCTAGCCTTAGGTAATGCCATAGCCTCTGTACCATGGTATTCCAGTCTTGGGGTACAGTTCTCTTGCTTCATGGTACACTCAGGCACACTGTTCTATCTTATTTCTCTTCCCCTTGTTTTGTGGAAGTTTTTATAGTTTAAATAGGAAATATTTATTTTAATGTTGTTACTGTTTTTAAAACATTTCATTTTTCCTTGATTCTTTTTCTCACTGGGCTATTTTCCTTGTTGGGTGCCTGGGCTTATAGCATCTGCTCTTCCAACTAGTGTTGTAGCTTAGCAAGTAATAATAATAATGATAATAAGAAATATTGCAGATTATAAGCTCATGAATATATACATATATCAAACATTCACTTTGCCAGTTACTTCACCAACTCATATAGCTCTTATTAAAAAAAAATCTATCAAAATTAGTGTGAACTATAAATAAATTAAAAGCATGTATATCATTTCCATAATAGTAAATACAAACTTACAATATGGGCTTCAAGTAAATGAATAATCCAACACATGCTACATAACCCAACTGAGGTTACAAATCACTGTACAAGCCATCTAAAAGTAACTGCTCAGAGTACCTAAATGTAGAATGTTTCTCTCATATATGATACATGCACTATACAATATACATACATACATATACCAAGGCACTTCCCCCAATTTTGGGAGGTAGCCGACATCAAACAAATGAACAAAAAAGGGCACCTCTCCTCTCTACGTTCCTCCCAGCCTGACAAGGGACTCAACCGAGTTCGGCTGGTACTGCTAGGGTGCCACAGCCCACCTTTCCCCGTTATCCACCACAGATGAAGATTCATAACACTGAATACCCTACTGCTGCTACCTCCGCGGTCATCCAAGGCACCGGAGGAAGCAGCAGGGCCTACCAGAACAATATACAGTATATGTAATATGCTAACATGGAATAATTGGTAAAATAGCAAGGGTATTCCTAAAAATTATGGCACAATATTCATGTATGTATGTATATACGTATGTATGTATGTATATTTAACAAAACCATGTGAGCTAATATATATGAGAACCAAGTTCCTATAAAGAAATACTGCCATTCACTTGAAATGTCCCAAGCAGATCTAGGTTATACTAAATACAAAGGCTACATAAAAACAACTCTAGCTTCGACAAGGGTATCAAATTCACATCAAATTGAATTAAGACTTATATCATGTGATCAAATAATAATGATAAAAATTCATCATCAGCAACTCTCATGCTTGCTGAGAGCTGGAATTGGAATGGCTGTGTACATGACTGAACATTCATTATCAAAGTGACTGAAATAAATTAGCAGAGCATGCAATAACACTGACTGAATGGCAAAATATTTATCAACACATCACCTACAGCTAAGAATTAAGTAAACAGTTATTTCAGAATCTAATCAACTATATTAACTTTGAAGATGAGGTAGAAATTTCAATAATTCATCAAGTCAGAGCGTAAAATAATAGAATTTTTTCGCGTTACGAAGTATAGCGAAAAATAATTGTCCTAACAACATGTAAGCAGATCTTAGTGTCTTGTTACTTAAGTTCAGTTGTTATGTAGGCTGAGAATTTAGTGTTGGGTGAAACATATTCGATGTTTGAAGAGGTATTTAGTAATTGGTCACTTTCTAGCGCACGCTAGCCCGAGCAAGTCGAATCTATTAGCCAGGACGCCAGGCAGGGTCAAATATAGCTTCAGATGTGAATAGTGTTTTCACTCTAGTAATCAGAATACTGAAACCGTTTCAAGAATTGATGGACAATCTATTATCCGATTTCCAGCAGAGTATTCAACAAGTATCCACACCTCATTAAAGTATGATGGAAAACCATTTGAATGAGCATCTCGTTATTTTGAGGAAACTGATACGAAAATTTTAGCGTTAGATGCGATTTTTTATCAATTTGGAGGACAAGGAACATCTAAAACTGCTGTAGAACCGAGTTAGTATACAAAGAGCGGCATCGCCGAAAGTATCAAGCTAGTTAAAGATCGAGGGAAAGTCTGTGGATTTATATCAACTTTGATAGAAGAGGTCTAGAGCTCAATGAAGGCCGAGAAGGGACATTGGAGCCGGGAATGTCCCAAGAAAGACGTCGAAAAGATAAGTGAAAATATAGCTGTTTTTATTTTGTATACTTTGCAGTTGGTACAAGGAAATTGGAACTTTCTGTTTATTTCATTTTATTGTTTTTAATTGCATGTTGGTTGTTGTTATTCACAATACATTGAACAGAATTAGATTGGGTCCAGTGAGATAGTCATTGACGTCTAAAAGGGCGATCACAAAATTCCATTCCGAAACCGTTACTGTGGTTGTTGGATTGGGTAACAATAGGTCAGCAAGGGACGAATCAGAATTTATTAAAAGAGAATGGGTGACAGTGGTATCAGAGAAACTAAGAAATAATTCCTTTGACGGTGGCCAAGAATGGAAATGGTAAGAAAAGGCTGGTTTTTTATTACAAACTTTTTAAGGATTTATTATTTACTTTCAGTCTACAGTCTGCTTATCGCATGGAAATCTATTAAAACGTTGCCAATATCTTTCTCATTGAAGAAAAAAATCTAAATAGTTTTTATAATGGATTATCTTTAGATATTTTTGAAAGCGGCGGTACTGTACATCTTTACTAAAGTTCTTAAGTCTGTTAGATATTGAAGATGTTAGGAGGTGAAGATTTTAGTATTTTTAGATGATGGCATAGCTGCGGATGGTTGTTTTGAAGGGGCATTGGATGCTAGCTATTTACTTTAACCCTTTTACCCCCAGGCTATTTGGAAATTTCCAACCCTTAACCCCCAAGGGGTTATTTCTTTCCCAGCACATTTTGCAGTATATTTTTTTTTTAATTGCTCTAACCGCCTTAATTTTTGTCATAGAGAGGTCATGTTGGTCTCATTCTCTTGGAAAATGCCTGAATTTTCTCAAAAAATTATCAAAAATATGAAGAAAAATTTTATTTTTATTAATAAAATAAATTTTTGAATATACTTACCCGGTGATCATATAAGCTGTCAGCTCTGCTGCCCGACAGAAAAACCTAAGGACAAAATACGCCAGCGATCGCTATACAGGTGGGGGTGTACATCAACAGCGCCATCTGTCGAGCAGGTACTCAAGTACTCCATGTCAACACAGAACCAATTTTCTCCTCGGCCCACTGGGTCTCTATTGGGGAGGAAGGGAGGGTCCTTTAATATATGATCACCGGGTAAGTATATTCAAAAATTTATCTTATTAATAAAAATAACATTTTTCAATATTAAACTTAGCCGGTGATCATATAAGCTGATTCACACCCAGGGGGGTGGGTAGAGACCAGCATTACATGTTGACATTATTAAGAGCTAAGTATTTTGTATTTCATTTTAGCAGTTATTCAAAATAACAAACATAAAATAAATAAGTACCTGGTAAGGAAGTCGACTTGAACCATTACTCTGCCTTTTTAAGTACGTCTTCCTTACTGAGCCTCGCGATCCTCAAAGGATGCTGAGCGACTCCTAGGAGCTGAAGTATGAAGGGTTGCAACCCATACTAAAGGACCTCATCAAAACCTCTAATCTAGGCGCTTCTCAAGAAAAGAATTTGACCACCCGCCAAATCAACCAGGATGCGAAAGGCTTCTTAGCCTTCCGGAAAACCCAAAAACAACAATAAAAAACATTTCAAGAGAAAGATTAAAAAGGTTATGGAATTAGGGGAATGTAGTGGTTGAGCCCTCACCCACTACTGCACTCGCTGCTACGAATGGTCCCAGGGTGTAGCAGTTCTCGTAAAGAGACTGGACATCTTTAAGATAAAGAGACGCGAACACTGACTTGCTTCTCCAATAGGTTGCGTCCATTATACTCTGCAGAGATCTGTTTTGTTTGAAGGCCACTGAAGTTGCGACAGCTCTAACTTCATGTGTCCTTACCTTCAGCAAAGCATGGTCTTCCTCATTCAGATGGGAATGAGCTTCTCGTATCAACAGTCTAATATAATAGGAAACTGCATTCTTCAACATGGGTAAAGAAGGTTTCTTAATAGCACACCATAAAGCTTCTGACTGTCCTCGTAAAGGTTTAGTTCGTTTTAAATAGAACTTGAGAGCTCTAACAGGGCACAAGACTCTTTCTAGTTCATTTCCAACCAAATTAGAAAGGCTTGGAATATCGAACGATTTCGGCCAAGGACGAGAAGGTAGTTCGTTTTTGGCTAGAAAACCAAGCTGCAAAGAACATGTAGCCGTTTCAGATGAAAATCCGATGTTCCTGCTGAAGGCGTGTATCTCACTGACTCTTTTAGCTGTAGCTAAGCAGACGAGGAAAAGAGTCTTCAAAGTGAGATCTTTAAAAGAGGCTGATTGTAGTGGCTCGAACCTTTCTGACATAAGGAATCTTAGTACCACGTCTAAATTCCAACCTGGTGTGGCCAAACGACGCTCCTTCGAGGTCTCAAAAGACTTAAGGAGGTCCTGTAGATCTTTGTTGTTGGAAAGATCTAAGCCTCTGTGACGGAAGACTGCTGCCAACATGCTTCTGTAACCCTTGATCGTGGGAGCTGAAAGAGATCTTTCCTTCCTTAGGTATAAAAGGAAGTCAGCTATCTGAGTTACAGAGGTACTGGTTGAGGATACTGATACCGACTTGCACCAGCTTCGGAAGACTTCCCACTTCGACTGGTAGACTTTAAGAGTGGATGTCCTCCTTGCTCTAGCAATCGCTCTGGCTGCCTCCTTCGAAAAGCCTCTAGCTCTCGAGAGTCTTTCGATAGTCTGAAGGCAGTCAGACGAAGAGCGTGGAGGCTTGGGTGTACCTTCTTTACGTGTGGCTGACGCAGAAGGTCCACTCTTAGAGGAAGTGTTCTGGGAACGTCCACTAGCCATTGCAGTACCTCGGTGAACCATTCTCTCGCGGGCCAGAGGGGAGCAACCAACGTCAACCTTGTCCCTTCGTGAGAGGCGAACTTCTGCAGTACTCTGTTGACAATCTTGAACGGGGGAAATGCATAAAGGTCTAGATGGGACCAATCCAGAAGAAAGGCATCTATATGAACTGCTGCTGGGTCCGGGATCGGCGAGCAATAACTTGGGAGCCTCTTGGTCATCGAGGTTGCAAATAGATCTATGGTAGGTTGGCCCCACAAGGCCCATAGTCTC
Organism: Palaemon carinicauda; assembly: GCF_036898095.1. Lineage (NCBI taxonomy): Eukaryota > Metazoa > Arthropoda > Malacostraca > Decapoda > Palaemonidae > Palaemon > Palaemon carinicauda. Next base: position 22,374,669 of record NC_090761.1, read on the forward strand.
TTGCATACATTCATGTGAAGGGTCCATTCTGTTGGGATGATTTGACCCTTCCGGCTGAGGCGGTCTGCCATGACATTCATGTTGCCTTGAATGAACCTCGTTACTAGAGACAGGTTTAGATCTCTTGACCAGGTGAGGAGGTCCCTTGCGATCTCGCATAACGTCATCGAATGAGTCCCTCCTTGCTTGGAGATGTACGCCAAGGCTGTGGTGTTGTCGGAGTTCACCTCCACCACCTTGCCTAGAAGGAGGGACTTGAAGCTTCTCAAGGCCAGATGAACTGCCAGTAGCTCCTTGCAGTTGATATGTAACGTTCTTTGATCCGCGTTCCACGTGCCCGAGCATTCCCGACCGTCTAATGTCGCACCCCAGCCCGTGTCCGATGCGTCCGAGAAGAGAACGTGGTTGGGGGTCTGAACAGCCAGTGGCAGACCCTCTCTGAGGTGAATGTTGTCCCTCCACCAAGTCAGTGAAGACTTCATCTTCTCGGAAATAGGGATCGAGACCGCTTCTAGCGTCTTGTCCTTTCTCCAGTGAACAGCTAGATGAAATTGAAGGGGTCGGAGGTGCAGTCTCCCTAACGCAATGAACTGGTCCAGTGGTGAAAGCGTCCCTATCAGACTCATCCACTGTCTGACTGAACATCGGTCCTTCTTTAGCATGTTCTGGATGCATTCTTGGGCTTGACTGATTCTGGGGGCCGACGGAAAAGCCCGAAAAGCTTGACTCTGAATCTCCATTCCTAGGTACACTATAGTTTGGGATGGGACGAGTTGGGACTTTTCCAAATTGACCAGGAGACCCAATTCCTTGGCCAGATCCAGAGTCCATTTTAGATTCTCCAGACAGCGACGACTTGACGAAGCTCTTAGAAGCCAGTCGTCCAAATAGAGGGAGGCTCTGATGTCTGCTAAATGCAGGAATTTGGCAATATTCCTCATCAGTTTCGTAAAAACAAGAGGCGCCGTGCTTAGGCCAAAGCACAGGGCTTGAAATTGGTATACAACCTTCCCGTAAACGAACCTTAGAAAAGGTTGGGAATCTGGGTGGATGGGGACGTGAAAGTAGGCGTCCTTGAGGTCTAAAGAGACCATCCAGTCTTCCTTCCTGACCGATGCTAGAACCGACTTTGTCGTCTCCATGGTGAAAGTCTGCTTTGTGATAAAGACATTCAGAGCACTGACGTCTAGCACCGGTCTCCACCCTCCTGTCTTCTTCACGACTAAGAAGAGACGGTTGTAGAAGCCCGGGGATTGATCGTCCCGGACTTTGACTACCGCTCCCTTTTGAAGTAAGAGAGACACCTCTTGCTGCAAAGCTAGTCTCTTGTCCTCCTCTCTGTACCTGGGAGAGAGGTCGATGGGAGTTGTTGCTAGAGGGGGCTTGCGCAAGAATGGAATCTTGTACCCCTCTCTGAGTAACTTCACAGATTGTGCGTCTGCGCCCCTGTTCTCCCAGGCCTGCCAGTAGTTCTTGAGCCTGGCTCCCACTGCTGTCTGAAGAAGGTGGCAGTCAGACTCTGCCTCTAAAGGATTTGGAACCTTTCTTCTTGCTCCCATGTTTACCTTCGGCACGAGCACCTCCTCTGCTGGAGGCTCTGCCACGAAAGGGCGGAATGAACCTTGACGCTGGAGTATCCATCCTGGGTCTAGACACGGAGGGCAAAGGGGTGGCTTTGCGTGCGGAAGACGCAACCAGGTCATGTGTGTCTTTTTGAATCAAGGAGGCAGCAATCTCCTTGATCAACTCCTCAGGGAAGAGGCACTTCGAGAGAGGAGCAAACATAAGCTCCGATCTTTGACATGGGGTTACTCCAGCTGACAAGAAGGAGCAAAGGTGTTCCCGTTTCTTGAGGACCCCGGAAACGAAAGAAGCCGCAAGCTCACTAGAACCATCCCGTATGGCTTTGTCCATGCAGGACATTATGAGCATGGAAGTTTCCTTGTCAGAAGGGGAGGTCTTCCTGCTCAACGCTCCCAAACACCAGTCCAAAAAGTTAAAAACTTCGAACGCTCTGAATACTCCTTTCATCAGATGGTCTAAATCCGAAGGAGTCCAACAAATCTTGGAGCGTCTCATGGCCAGCCAGCGGGGAGAGTCTACAAGACTTGAGAAGTCGCCCTGGGCAGAGGCAGGAACTCCCAAGCCGAGAACTTCTCCCGTGGCATACCAGACGCTAGATCTGGAAGCAAGCTTGACAGGGGGAAACATGAAAGCTGTCTTCCCTAGTTGCTTCTTGGACTGCAACCAATCTCCCAGCACTCTAAAAGCTCTCTTGGATGAGCGGGCGAGTACGAGCTTCGTAAAGGCAGGTGCGGATGACTGCATGCCTAAAGCGAACTCAGAGGGAGGAGAGCGTGGTGCTGCAGACACAAACTGATCAGGATATAAATCCTTGAACAGTGCAAGCACTTTCCTAAAGTCCAAGGAGGGAGGCGTGGTCTTGGGTTCGTCGATGTCCGTGTGCGGGTCGTCAAGATGTGCAGCGTCGTCATCATCAAAGAGTCCATCGTCTGAATGTTGAAGAGGAAGCGGCAAAGGAGTAGTAATCAGCTGGTCGGCTGAGTCCGGCAGCACGGGTGCATGCGTGACTGCACTGGACGCAACGTCATGGAACTGTTGGTCAGTCTGTGAGCTGGCAACAACCATAGCTGTGTGGGGAAGCAAAGCTTCTACTCCTGACTGACTAGTCTGCTGCGGGCGAGTAGCGGTAACCACAGTGGGTTGCGGAGGTTGACGCACAGCGTCAAAACAAAGCAACTTAACTCCACCCTCCTGTTGTTGTGGTAACTCGCGAACGTCAACGGAGGGTAGCGTGCGTCTGTGAACGTCAACGTGCGGCTGGCAGGGTACACTGCGCATGGGTGGTGGAACTCTCACAGGCGGAGTGCGGGAGCAGGTAGCGTCAGCGTCTGCTGTACGCACAACCGTGGTTGGTTGTAGGCTAACGGGTGCAGCGTCAACCTTCTCCGCACGATACTCCTGCATAAAAGATGCTAACTGTGTCTGCATAGACTGTAGCAAAGACCACTTAGGGTCTACAGCAGCAGGTGCGGCAACAGACGGTGTTACTGCCTGTTGCGGTACCACTTTGCCTCTCTTAGGAGGTGTGCAGTCATCGGAAGACTGCAGCGAGTCCGAACTGACCCAGTGGCTACACCTGGGCCGTTGGACTTGCGCGGAAGGGACCTTGCGTTTGAGAGGCCGTGAGACCTTGGTCCATCGTTTCTGGCGTGAAACCTCTTCCGCAGACGAGGAATGAACGGGCTCTCTCGCCTTCTTGTGGGTGGGGCGATCTTGGCAAGATACGTCCGAAACCACGGAGGGAACGTCTGTCCGCTGATTAAAGCCTGTCGAACCCTTTGGTCGTACGACATTGCTTCTCCCCTGGGCTTGGGAGCTTGCAAGAGGTCCCGGACTGGGAGGACGACAGGCACGAACAGACGCACCCTCAAGCGCAACACTAACACTTTTCACAGCACTACCACTCACTTCACTTCCCACTGCACTCTTACTCTTCAACTCCCTGACGTCTGCCATGAGTTGGTTGCGGTCACTCGCTAATGACTCGACTCTCTCACCCAGAGTCTGGATGGCACGCATCATATCTGCCATCGAAGGTGCTAGAAGGGGGATCAGGAGTAACCACTACAGGGGAAGGAATAGGTTGTGGGGCATGGGGAGAGGAAAAATCAACTGAGCGAGATGAACTCCTCCTGACTCTATCTCTCTCTAGCCTACGTGAATATTTAAGGAATTCGACAAAATCGATTCCGAAAGCCCAACAACGCATTCCTCACACCGATCTTTCCCATTGACAGGATTTACCCCGACAATTGGAACAAATGGTGTGAGGATCGATAGAGGCCTTCGGAAGACGCCTAAAACAGTCCCTAGCACTACACTTCCTGTATTTTAGGGACTTGAGAAGGGTCAGCCATCTTGAATTAGTCAAAGGGGAAATTCAAAATCTATCCAAGTCGTCAACAAATAATCCAAAATTCAATCAAAGAATGCAAGGAAGTATTGAAGATAACCTCTGCAAAGCGAAAGCTAAAAACTAGAAATGAGTACTTCACCAAATAATGTGAAAATCAATCCAGTAAGCAACAGCGTATTTAGTAGGTCTTGCCAGTGGCACGACAGAGAGAAAATTGGTTCTGTGTTGACATGGAGTACTTGAGTACCTGCTCGACAGATGGCGCTGTTGATGTACACCCCCACCTGTATAGCGATCGCTGGCGTATTTGTTCCTAGGTTTTTTCTGTCGGGCAAGCAGAGCTGACAGCTTATATGATCACCGGCTAAGTTTAATATTGAAAAAAAATTTTTATAGCATTTTTTTGACAAGGACGTACCCGGTACGTCCATGGGGGTAAAAGGGATGGCTTTTGTGAAACGTACCAGTACGTCCTTTGGGGGTAAAAGGGCTAAAAGCTTCAAGATTTGGATTTATTTACAAGAAAGTATAATTGGTTTTCACACTCTAAATTGTATTTGGAAAGGTTTACAGTGGACGAATACTGAAGGCAAATTTCGTAACTACAGTATAAGGATAAACTATGTCGTTAAAGACCTTGTTTAGATGCCAAACCTTCTGAATTAACAAAAACGTTATTTCACACGAATATCTTTTGGACAGAATTGTCTGTTACATAATTACCACGAAATTTGTCATGAGAGGTATTGTTAAAATGAAAACGGTAAGAGTATTTTTGTATTTTTACATATTGAGCAAAGCTAGTTGGGAACTTAATGGGGAAATATCAGAGGCTCTGGTTGAGATCACGTTTTGACGCAGAAATTCATTCGTTTTATTTTATATTGGTCGTTACTTTAACTATATATTTACATCACACTTATTTAATCTATTACTTCACTGTAACGCCTAAGATGTAGGCAGTTTATCACTATATTGTGACGCCTAAGATGTAGGCAGTTTATCACTGTATTGTGACGCCCCAGATGTAGGCAGTTTAGCACTATATTGTGACGCCTCAGATGTAGGCAGTTTAGCACTATAATGTGACGCCTCAGATGTGTGCAGTTTAGCACTATATTGTGACGCCTCAGATGTAGGCAGTTTTAGCACTATATTGTGACGCCTCAGATGTAGGCAGTTTAGCACTATATTGTGACGCCTCAGATGTAGGCAGTTTAGCACTATATTGTGACGCCTAAGATGTAGGCAGTTTATTACTATATTGTGACGCATCCAGATGTAGGCAATTTATCACATTGCGAAGCCTCGGATGTAGGCAATCTTATCACTATATTGCGGACGCCTCATAGGAAATTTACCACTATATTGCCAAACGCTTCAGACATAGGGAAATTTACCGCTATTGTGGAGGATTAATTTTTGTTTATTTTTTGTTTATTTTCTTTTGCCAAATCGAGAGAGAGAGAGAAGAGGAGAGAGAGAGAGAGAGAGAGAGAGAGAGAGAGAGAGAGAGAGAGAGAGAGAGAGAGAGAGAATTTCATTTGCTTTAGTTTTGCTAAATCGCGCGTGCGCAGAGAGTGTGTGGTGTGTGTGTTGTGTGTTTGTGTGTGTGTATGTGTGTTTGTGTGTCCGCGGTGCGCGCTGAAGAACAAGTGGTAGTTAGCGAATGATTGTTTGTAGTGGGAAAGACTGTCGGTATATTTGAGGTTGTTTGTTTAGATTTTTTTAGTAGGTTACGACAGTGGTGAATGTTTCGGAGCGAATGCTTTTTTTATTTGACTGCAGCTTAAGGCAGTTGTGTGAACACGCTGGATGTACTTCTATATTATTACCAGCGTGGAAATGTTCATTGGTTTTCTAAAGTAGGTACAGTTTTGTTTATCTTTGCTTGTCGTGTTTGTGAATGATAGGAACAATTTATTATTTATCTTTGATTATAGTGCGATAGTTCAGTTAGTTAGGAGTGTTCGTAAGTGTTTTTCTTTTTTTATTTTGGCAGGCCGTGATTCCTCCTTTGAGAGTTTTTTTTTGTTGAATTAACTGTTGATGACCTGGCCTGGAACTGATCATATTTAGACTGCTGTTTTGGATTGACGATTGTCGATGACCTGGCCTGTTTATAAAGATTGTGTATGATGATGATGATGATACTGACACCTGTGACTCAAGGAGTTGAGGCCGTTATGGCAAATTAAGAACTCTTCGGTTACCATAAACTGTAGTTGGTAGTTGCCGTGAAAAGGACAGTTCGGCTTGTGTGTGGCGACAGTGTTGGTGTCGTAATATATATAAACACATATTTTGAGTTGGTGTGCGGTTAAGTTTTAAGTTTGTTAGGGGTTTTTTTATTTGAATGGTGGTTACGGGTTTTTTGGTATATTTATTAAGTTAAAGATTAGTTATAAGTGTAATTATTTTGTTGTTGATGTTGTATTGCAGTTTGAAGAAATATAGTTTTAAGGTTATGTTTTGTTTTGATTTTGGTCCTTTCGTCCAAGAGTCCCGCTGCTGATAACGTAAGGGGAAAGATTGTATTGAGGAGACATTTGTCTGTTTAGTGTGATTCAAGGGTGTGGGGGTTGTTTTTGTAACATCCCGCCACACTATATTGTGACTCCTCAGATTTAAGTTATATTGTGATGCCTCTGATGTTGGGAAATTTATATGTTGTGACACCTCAGTGGTAGGTTTGGAGTCATTTTGAAGTTTTTAGCGATGAAGACAGCGAATTTTTTTATCATGAAAAGTGTGGTTGGAACCTGGACAGCAAATGAATCTTTAAAATTAAACATGGAGGAGCAGGAGGCAGTCGATAGAATTACGTTGAAGTACTTTGAGAATGTTTGAAACGTTGTTCAGATAACAAAAATTTTTCGATTTAATGCAAGTAGGTAGCAAACAGCCAGATTTAGAAATCATAGAAAACCAAAGAATTTAAACTTGTACTGAATACACCTGAACAATGTATGTTAGCCCAGAAAGAGTACAAAAGAGCGGATATTTTGAAGTGTTGTCAACTAACATGGATGAATGGTCAATTCTTGCTTACATTTTTCAGAGTTAAGGACTTGTGAGAGTTATTCATTCTTAAGACTGTTATGCTACTTTTAATCATATGTTGAGGTTTTTAATCTCTAATATTGGTGTCCAGGTACAGAGGGAATTGATGCCTTAACCTGAGGTTTGGTGCTTATACCAAAGGTTATTAATAAAATGGAGGTAAAAATTCTTCACTTAAGTAGAATTATTCCAGAGTGAAAATCCTCTCCATCTTGACTTTAGATATTATCGATGGAAACTTTATTGTTAAACTTTGAGTGTTTACGTAACAAAAGGTTTATTACACACGGCAAAGATAAAAAAAAAAAAAAATGGAAAATTTTTCGCTGAAATTTAACTTTGATATAGAAGGTAAAGTTTTTTGAAATTATAAGCATATGCATACAATGTTTTATTTTTGGAATCTGCTTTCCAGGATCGTGAATGCAATTGAAATGCCAGCAGTCATCTTTGACGGTGGCATCTAAATTGGGCAGGAAATTGGGGATCTCAGTTGTATGGGCATCTTCTATCATCGATGAATGACAGCACCGACAAGGCCTACAACTTGTCTTTCAACAAGAGAACTTACAATAATGGTCACGAGCAAAGCAAAATGCCATTGTATGTTGCTTTATTTACCAAGCTTTTATTAGATTCCGGTGCTTTAGTAATCTCCAGTGATCAAACTATTTATGCCATAACGCGGAAGCATGAAATGAGGGGTTACATAGATCCACCGGAAAATTCAATGGTTAAATCTTTGCAAGCACCTGTGAAACATTAAGCTGGTAGTTCGGTGCATACAAAGGATCTTTTTTGATAATCAGGTATTGCAGAATCTGCGCGGTTTATATTTTTCTATATTGAAAAGCTTCTTTATTATTTTGATAGATCATTAAAGTTTTCTTATCTGAGATTTGGGGAATTAAGTTTATTGTAATTGAAGATTTCTTAGTGAACAGGAAAAATTTGAAAAATCACCAATACTGTGAAGTTTTTCACATCAGAAGTTGTCTCAAATGCTTTTCCATATTTGATGTATTTTGCATGATACAGAGGAAGCTGGAATGATTTTGTCCTTTGATCGATCTATCTTCAAGAAGTTTTAAAAGTTCCTGTATTTCCGAATAGGTTAAAGTAAAAGTGTAGCACTGTGGTAATGTAACCAAACAGATTTTTTGTTAAAAACTGTGGCTACAAGTTCAAACATTGCAAACGATAACGTCAATGATAGGTGTCTTCACAGACATGAGCGTTGGTAGTCTGTTTCAAGTAAACATGTTTGTCAAAGGCTTCAAAAAGAGGTTAAATGTGTAATAATTCTATCGGAACATTTATTTCTTTCTCTCCATTTCTTTCCTTCTCTCCCCTTTCTTTGGCCTATTCTTTACATATTCTCGTCTTTCCTCATACACCTGACAACAATGAGATACTTAACACTTCTTTACCCAAGGGGTTAATTACTGTACTGCAATTTTTCAGTGTACTTTCCTCTTGGTAAGGGTAGAAGAGACTCTTTAGCTGTGGTAAGCAGCTCTTCTAGGAGAAGGACACTCCAATATTAAAACCACTGTTCTCTAGTCTTGGATAGTGCCATAGCCTCTGTACCATGGTCCTTCACTGTCTTGGGTTGGAGTTCTCTTGCTTGAGGGTACACTCAGGCACACTATTCTATCTTATTTTTTTTTCTTCCTCTTGTTTTTTGAAATGGTGTGTGGGGCAGGCTTAATAGAAAGGGCCATGGATGCCTGGTGGTTTATCAAGAGGTTGTCTTTTCCTTTTTCTGATTCTTTTCTCTCAAAACCATCCTTACTGTCCTCCCCTTCAGTTGAAGTGGCTATCCTGGAGGGTATTTAGCCTTGCATGGTGTATCGGCTCCTCCATGTTGACCAGTTTTTCCGACTTTTTTACTATAGTCCTATGGGTATCATCAATCACTTTGTTTATAATTCTGTAGCGTATTGTTTTTGTTATAATTCTTGTTAATCTAGTTTTTAAGTAATGATGTCTCTTTTTTTATTTCTATTAATTCTTATGCTGTCTGGAGACATTGAGCGAAATCGGGACCAGTACGTCCTAGATTTCGTCAATGTCGTCTTCTGTATTGTAATATTCGTGGTCTTCATGCAAATATCCAAGACCTTACAGTTGCGTCCAGACAGTATGATATTCTTTTGTGCTCAGAAACTTTGGTTTCTAATAATGAGGCCACTCATCTGAGCTCCTTATAACTGGTTTTAAGAAGCCAATAATGTTGAAACGTGATGCCATCCCTAGGGCCAGGGGAATGGCGGTGTATATTAGGACAGAGTACCCTGCTTCTCATAAGTCCTGCTATCAATGTGGATGTCATGAGATTCAGGTAATAAAAGTTTGTGGCAGGCATAACAACTTTTATTTATGTTCGATCTAC
>NC_090761.1:22384566-22479566 GCF_036898095.1 Palaemon carinicauda
ACTTATCATTTTGGGGGAATACAAAATCACAAATTTTAAGTGATTTGTATTTTTCCTAACAATACTTACCTCGAACTACTTTCTTAGGAGTATCTGGGATCTCCTCCCAACCGACCACAGTTTTGTGTAGTTTACCCTTAGTCCCGTTTTCTATGAGGGGTAACCTCAGGTGGAGTGGAACATGATGCCCTGAGGCTATCCCCCAGGTCAGAGAGCATGCTTGCTCAGGTCTCGATCTCCAGTAAGTTCTTGATAGCTTAGGTATCTATGAAGTCCAGCAAGGCACTCGGGGTAGGATGGGCGGGCCATTACCCGAAAGTAGTTCGAGGTAAGTATTGTTAGGAAAAATACAAATTACTTAAAATTTGTGATTTGTTCCAATACAGAATACTTACCTCGAACTACTTTCTTAGGAGACTTATACCTTAGGAGGTGGGAGTGTCCTTCAGGACCTAGAGACCGTGACGAGAATAGAAGAGGAACCTAGGTAGGAGATTAGGTTCTGCTGACCTCAAAGAAAACACGAGAACAAGGGAAAACTACACAAAAAACCATCTTAGTGTCTATATAACTCACTTCTGCAAGAATCCTAGGAGACATGTCCTTCCAATGATAGTGTATCCCATGGCAGTTTCAGGGGGCTACCTGAGCCATTTCCGGTAAGGATATAGGGGAAGGAAGAACAAGGGTTCAGGAAGGAACCTGTGTCTCTTGGACTCGCTACCCGCAGTTACCACTGGGGCTACGCCCTTAAACCATTTGGAGCGCGGAAATGACAGGACCGCGCGAGAACCCGCCCAGGGACTTTCTCGAGTAGTCCTTCAAGCAGTGAGCCGTAAAGGTCGACTGGTTAGACCAAGTACCTGCCCGCAGGCTTTGGCCAACTGCCATGTTCTTCTCAAATGCCCAAGAAGCATTTAGACTCCTAATGCTGTGGGGTCTGGGCTTTCTTGGAAAGGGGACCCCTGCACTGCTGTAGGGCCTGACGATCACTTGCCTTATCCAGAAGAAAAAAGTGTTCTTGGAGACTGGCTCCTTCACAGTCCCGAGGAAAATGAACAGACTCTTGATCTCGGGATGAAGTCTAGCTGTCCTTTCTAAATACTGCCATACTGCAAGTCCCTCGGGTTGTCCGAGCGAGGGATAGCTGGCACTGGGAACAATTCCATTTGGGGTCCCAAACAACTGGATTCTGAGTCTTGGTTACGAAGGAGGGTAAGAATCTGAAAGTAGAATCTCGCCAACCCTTCGAGGGTGAGATCTCGTACGACAGGCCAGCAATCTCACCTACTCTTTGCTGATGCCAGAGCTAAACGAAAGACTGCCTTGAGGGTGAGCTCCTTGTCTAGAATGTCTTTTAGAGGCTCGAAGGGAGGTTCCAAAATCAACTTCAAGTACCCTAGCCACATCCCCCTGGGGCACTCAAACGGCTTGAGGGAAAAACGACTGCTTTAAGCTCTTGAAGAGCGTCGAGATCTACCTGGAGGCACCCAGGCCTATGTCCTTCAGGAGGAAGACTTGGGATGGACATGCCCACTCCGTCCCTGAGATAGACCAGGAAGTCTGCTATCTCGTGAATGGAGGCCTATAATGGCCTGATGTTCTTCGAGGAGCACCCCTTAGAAAAGGTAGCCCACTACGCCAGGTACACCTCGACTGACGAACGCCTCAGGTACCCTGCCATCCTTGATGCTGGCCTCGACGGAAATCCTTCCTTTTTCAGGAGACGCTCGATAACCTCCACACGTGAAGGAGGGACCAAGGGTTTTCGTGGAACCTCTGGAAGTGAGGCTGCCGGAGAAGGTCTGGTCTGTCTGGAAGTGTCCCAGGTGTAAGGCATGCCAGTTCCTTTAGATCCGCGAACCACTCCCTCTCTGGCCACCAGGGCGCTACCAGACACCCACAGGTTGGCCGTCCGTCTCATTGGAAGGCATCCTCGAACGCTGCCGCAGGATCTGGCACAGGAAAACAGAACACGGGGAGCTGTGCGTTTAGTCTCGTGGCGAAGAGGTTGAACACCGGCGAGCCCCACTTCAGGGAAAGGGTTTTGACCACTTCTGGGTGTAGGGACCACTCGGGCCCTACCACTCGACCCTTCCAGTTGAGGCCGCCGGCCAGGACGTTCCTCTTCCCCGGAGAGAACCTGGCTGAAAATTTAATTTGTTCCACTTCAGCCCATCCTAGGAACTCCATCGTGAGATTGCACTGTTCCTTCGACTTTAGTCCTCCTTGCTCTTTCACGTAGGCCACCACCGTGGCGTTGTCGCACCCCGGATACCCGGAGCTTCCCTGGGGTAGATGGACGATCCTCATCTCCAGCACGTATATGTGCAGGTTCGTCTCCTCGACTTCCCATTTACCTTTTGCCATTTTGTCGAGAAGATGAGCACCCCATCTCTCCTTGGATACGCCAGTGAACAGGAGCATCTCCGGAGGGTCGGCAGAAAAGGGCATTCCCTTGAGGGTGTTCGTTCCGATTGCTACCACCCCAGGACCTCCTTCGTCTCTGGGGACACCAGGACTATCTAGTGCGGGGAGTCCTCTCAGTCTTTGCCAGACCTTGGCTCTCCTGGGTTGGCCCGACAGGAAGGGCCAGAGTATCTGTTTCAGGGTGTCCAGTTTCTCCGCGGAGGGGAAGGCCCTCGCCATCCGGGAGTCTAGAACCAACCCTAGGTAGGTCATCCTGGTAGAGGAAATCAGCCGTGACTTCTCCAGGTTGATGATGATACTCAAGACGTTGTAGAACTGCAGGGGCTTCTCGACTTGCTCCCTCAGTACTTCCTCTGGGACTGAAAGCAACAACCAGTCACCTAAGTACCGAATCTGGCGGACGTCCTGTTCGTACGCCCAGCCTGAAACTGCTGAGAAGACCTTCGTGAAGCCCTGAGGACTGTCGACAGTCTGAAGCATAGGGTTTTGAACTGCCATGTTTTGGTACTCCAATCTACCCTTAGGAACCTCCTGTTGGAGGGATGAACAGGGACCTGGAAGTAGACGGCTTTGAGGTCTATGGATCTCAGCCGTCCTACTCCTTCAAGGTCGCTAGGACCGACTTCGGAGTGTCCACCTTGAAGCTGGGGTTGTACACGAATTGTTGAGGGCTGAAAGGTCTCCAGAAACCCTGTCGCCTTTTCCACCAGGAAGAGGCTGTTGTAGAACCCTGGACTCAGTTCTCGACTGGTTCTACTGCCCCTTTCGCCAGTATTGCCGAGCCTTCTTCCTGCAATACTGCTACTCTCCAGGGGTCTCTGGATGCCAACCACTCCGCCTGTTGATCTGGGATCCGAGGTGGAGGTCCGCTAGGAAGGGAAGCTTGTACCCCTCCTTTAGTACTGCTACGGTCCCCGGATCCGCTCCGTGGTCCCGCCATGCTTGCCAATATCGTTTGAGGCATCCCCCCCACCTGAGGCGCCACCAGGAGTAGGGGGGGCCTCCCCTCCTAACTCCTTCGAGAGCCGCGGCCTGAACGCCCTCTCCTGGAGTCTGAGTAGGAGGGTCTGAAGGTTAACTGAGGAGTCGAAGCTCCCCTACGGGAGGCAAGGCAAGGGAAAGATTACGTGTGCCAACTTCTACATCCGACGGGCGGACGGAGCCGAAGAGGCACTGGGCAAAGGTGCGGGGCTCCCTCTCCAGCGGCCACCAAGAAAGGCACTGGAGAGGCAATAGCCCCGTTCGACCCGCTCGGGGAAAAACCACTCTGCCTTCATCACGGATGGAGCCGTCATGGGCCTACCCCCTCCCGGGGAAATCCGTGGGGTTTAAGCACCCTGCCATGTCAGAGGCCTCTTCTGATGCTTGGATGGGGCTGGCCGGGACAATGGCACGGCTGGCCCCATCACAGATGGAGCCGCCGGAACGGAGGTATCCGTCATGGGTGAGTCAGCGGCCACCTCCAATGCTTGGATGGGACTGGCCGGGACGATGGAGCGGCTATCTCCATCACGGATGAAGCCACTGGGACGGAGGTACCCGTTGTGGGTCTACCCCTTCCCGGGGAGATCTGTGGGGTTTAAGCACCCTGCCATGTCAGCGGCCTCCTCCGATGTTTGGATGGGGCTGGCCGGGACGATGGCACGGCTGGCTCCATCACGGATGGAGCCGCCAGGACGGAGGTAGCCGTCATGGATGTGTCCGCGGCCACCTCCAATGCTTGGATGGGGCTGGCCAGGTCGATGGTACGGCTGGTTCCATCCCGGATGGAGCCGCCGGGGCGGAGGGAGGTATCATGGGTGTGTCAGTGGCCACCTCCAATGCTTGGATCATGGGTCTACCCCCTCCCGGGGAATCCGTGGGGTGTGAGTACCCTGGCCTACCAGCGGTTGACCACGAATCCTGAATGGAGCAGTCGTGGTACCGGGTATGGAAGCCATGCTGCCGGGTCGATCCAGCGGCTACCTCTGCTGGAAGGATGGAGCTCCTGCGGATATCCATGGAGCCACGGGCTTCCCCGTGCTGGCTGGTTGGTTCCTCCGTTCAGGGCTGGCCATCGAAGGACCGGAGGCCGGGACAAGGCTGCCAGTCCGAAGAGGCGACTCTCTCCGCTGGGCGGGAGAAGTCGGAACCTTCGCGGGCTTATGTCTGTCGGAATGGGGGCCTCTGTCCTGGGTCCACTGCGCTCGTGCCGAGCTAGGTGGCCTTTGGAGGTCAGGACTCGACTGCCAGACCAAAGGGGCGACTCTCTCCGCTGGGTGGATGGAGCCGGACCCTTCGCGGACTTACGCCTGTCGAATGGCATCATCGTCGGAACGGGGGGCCTCCGTCCTGGGTCCACTGCTCTCGTGCCGAGCTAGGTGGCCTTTGGAGGACTTATGCCGGTCTGCCAGAGCCTGCTGTAGGGTTGTCGGGGTTCACGTCGAAGGGCGGGCATCACCGTCGGAACGAACGAACCTTCTCTACCATCCGCAGAACCTACGGCCTGATCCCGAGGAGCCGGGTCACCGGGAACTCCCACCGGGCACTTCGGTTCTGGAATAACAGGCACTCCCCTGCGGTGGTACTGGTCTTCCCCGGCGGGAGCCTCCGCACCAGGTTCGGGGGTCAGAACTGGCATCGCCGTGCCGGCGAGGACTACCGTTCGTGTATTCTCTCTGGGGGACGAGGACGCGGATCCCGTGGGCTGACCCGACGGAGGGAACCATTCCTTTAAGTCCGAGGGCCGAACCAGCTGTGCTGATTCGGCCAGGCTGCCCGTAAGGAAGCACGGTTCCCCCCGCTGGCGGGGTGAACCGGAAGCTTCGCGGCCTTATGCCTGCCTGAAGCGGCCTTCTCGCATTTCTCCCTGCGAGGGTCATATCTGCGTCTGGAGGATGGCCTTCGTGGCGAGAAATCCCTGGACTGCCGGTCAGGGGAACGCTGCAATTCAGACTTGGGAGGCTCCTTCTCGGCGACGTCCTTGGCTGCAGAAGTGACTGAAAAACACGCCAAAGAGGCTGGAGAAGAATTAGGGACATTTTTCCCCCACATGGGGTCATCAGAGGAGACGTGGCCTGCTTGCACCAGGACTCCGTCTCCCAACACACTCCCGCCCCTCCCTCAAGCCCCTCACACGTCTGGAACGACGCCACAACCCCACTATCCTGAAGATCACACTCTTGGGGAAGGGCAGCGGCCCTCTTCCCCACAACGGACTTACCTCGTCCCCTACTCTGGGTAGGGGAGGGTGGTAGGGAAGCTCTGTCAGACGAGACGCCCGGCGAAGCAAGGGGGGAAAGGGGCACTAGTCTTCTCAGGCGACCTCCATGGTCCGAGCTTGCAACCGCTCAGCCCCTTGCGCAAGGTTACAAAAGCGGTCGCACAGCACCAAGAGCATAACCTCCGGAGGACCAGGAACAAAATAAAGGCAAGAGGAGTTCCCCCCGAAGGAAAATAAACTCAAGCCTGGACGGGAAAACTTCCCTCGGAAGGGAAGTTACCCACCCAAGGAGGCGAGCCTCCTGAGTGTTCTAAAATGAACTGGAGAGCTGTCAGTCGTCACGGGAGCACTTCCAGGAGAAGGAGACACACCCCTGACGAAGATCTATAGGGGAGGCAACAACAGCAGACTCCCCAGGCCCCAACAAGACAGCTTGCTTCGTTGTCACATTACACAAATGAGACTAGATCGTTAACTGTGAATAATAAAAAAACAAGTCATTAGTTAACATTCATTCCCCCGGGAAGACTCCGAAGACTCCAAACACAGAATTA
This sequence comes from Palaemon carinicauda, assembly GCF_036898095.1. Classification (NCBI taxonomy): domain Eukaryota; kingdom Metazoa; phylum Arthropoda; class Malacostraca; order Decapoda; family Palaemonidae; genus Palaemon; species Palaemon carinicauda. The sequence continues at coordinate 22,390,753 of NC_090761.1, forward strand.
TAACAATTACAATTATGTAATTCAAATATGAATGTTCACTAAAGAAAGAACGAAAACCCCGAAAGGAATCGTTCTACAAAAAGCTGAAAAGTCAACAAATACAATTAGATTCATAAACTAATTGAGATAAAATGTACGGCGTAGCAACCCCACCCACACGGGAAGGAAGCTACCCAGGGCGTAGTAAAGGTAAAACTTAGTAAAGGGTGAACGACCTCGAGAGAGAGAGAGAGAGAGACACCGTAGACAAACTCGATCGCGACCCATGAAATTACACCGTGGTGGCCTAACTGCCGAGGGCTCCACGGAGATATCGTACACTACACACACAAGCACGAACTCTGAAAAGGAAACCTACTGATTTCTATACTCAAATATATACATAAACACAAAAATATGTTTACATATATATTGAGTATAAGAAAAGTAAGTGATTTAGTAAAGACAAAACATATAATGGCTGCCGAGCGAGGACGAAGACAGGCATGTCTGTACATCGTCCGAGCCAAAAGTGAAGACATTTCACCGGTATGTGAGGGGGGGGGGAGGGGTAGCAAGCTACCCCTCCCCTACCCCTGCTAACTAGCGCAGGGGTAGTAAACCCTCGTTAAAATCTAATGGCTCGTCAATTTCAGCTACGCCAAAAGTAAACCCCATGTAAATAGCGTGGTTTGTATTTCGGTTACGGAACAATTCAATAATTCATCAAGTCAGAGCGTAAAATAATACATCTTTATAGCTTACGACTGTTTGAAAGGATGGTTGCCGGGCGAAAAGCAAACACCTGGGTAAGCATTATCTTAAGCATTAATAACGGTTCATAGTGGGTGACATATTCTCAGTTGGCAGAAGAATTCAGCATTCGAGGTGCTGAGCCAGGTTCAATTGAGCCTGGACTCGTGTCACTCTTATAAACACAGAGTCCATGCTTTGCACATTGATACAAAGGCCCTAATCAGGGAATACAATATTTCTTTGGTACATCATATAGCACTGGATTCCCTGTTCTAGACTTTAAAAGAAAGTCCTTAAGGACCACACAGCAGCCTAACCACCATCCAAAAGAACATTTAAAATGGCCCAATGCTTACTTGTTCATACCAGCAGACCACACACTGCCATCATCTGAAACAAAATAAGATCCCATTACAAAGGCATAATAACTTCACACTACAAAGTTTTATAACAAAATAAATGGTATTTTCCCTTGACAGCAATCTACTCAATATCCTGAAAAGCAAACGGCCCAAACACAAAATAGGGATAATTCCTTTAGCTAAATTGAACAATTACCTTCAAAAATATCCAAAACCATACACAACATTTATGAGACATTCATAATTCGCAGGTCAAGATATTTACTCTTAAGATATGATAATCAAATCAACTATATATTAAAAATTCCAATGTCAGATGGAACCCATCATACCAGATATCCAATTATTTTTAAATAAATCTAATTTTTTTCACTACACCCCTTTATTAGGTACCTGTGTTAAGGTTATGTTTTCACCTCTGTCTGTTTGTTTATTTATTTGTCACCAGACTAACTTAAAAAGTTAGAGATGAATTTCCATGAAAATGTCAAGATATGTCAAAAATGGGGTCACTTTCAAATGATTAAATTTTGATGATGATCCGGATCCCCATCCGGATCCAGAATCTTTTTAAAGGATTCTTTATTATTGGGAGATTAGACCAATTTGGATATTTTTGCTTATTTCCCAAAATGTTATGGTATATTTTTTTATGAAAATTTAAGGATATAGCAGAAATGGGCTAACTTAGAAATTATCAGATTTTGGTGGTGATCTGGATCACCATCCGAATCCAGGAAGGATTCTTCACTATTGCGAGATTGAACCAATTTTGAAAATTTACTTATTATAATAGGGTTCCATTTCTTGGTTCAAAATCTGACATATACTTCTACAGTATTAATGTTTTGTCCCACAATGTTAGACGAGCCTCAGATGCTAAAGACCAAACTGGGAAAACTACATTAAAATAGCAGAGTAAAAGAATTAAACTATATTTTAATCTATTCATCGTGGCACTTCCCCTTTGAGAGGTTGCTGATATGAAAAAAAAAAAAAACAAAGGGTATTTTTCCTCCTCGTTATCCCTTGCCTGACAAGGGACTCGGCCAAGTTTGGTTGATACTGCTAGGGTGCCACAGCCAACCCTCTCCCACAAATGAAGCTTCATAAGCTGACTCCCCAATTACCCAATTATCGCTACCTCGCGGTCACCAGAGGTAGCTTCAGGCCCCATCAGAACTGCGTCACAATCAGTCTCCATTCATTTCTATTCCTAGCATACTCTTTTGCTTCTTTCACATCTATCCACTTGTTACCTAGTGTTTTCTTCACGCCATCCATCCACCTGAAACCTTGGCCTTCTTCTTCCACTTCTCCCATCATCTTTTACATTCATCACCTTTTTCAGCAGACGACCATTTCCCCTCTCGACATGGCCAAATCACCTCAATACATTCATATCCACTCCAGCTGCTAATTCAGCCCTCACATTTGCTCTAACCCTCACCTTTATATTTCCGATTTTACACGATGAGCACAGAAAGATATCTAAATTCTTTAGTAATACTGTACAGTGAACCCTCGTTTATCGCGGTAGATAGGTTCCAGTCGCGGCCGCGATAGGTGAAAATCCGCGAAGTAGTGACACCATATTTACCTATTTATTCAACATGTATATTCAGACTTTTAAAACCTTCTCTTTACGTAGTTCTGTTAACAAACTACCCTTTAATGTACAGAACACTTAATGCATGTACTACAGTACCCTAAACTAAAACAGGCACAAGTATTAAAGGTGATTTTATATCATGCATTTCCTAAACACGCTAAAAAGCATGATAAAAAATGGCAACCAATGTTTTGTTTACATTTATCTCTGATCATAATGAAGAAACAAACTGGAGGTAGAGCTTTGCTTATTACCCAGACATATTTCCCATACTTTTCCCTTAGAACTACATCACATCTTCCTACTTTATATATATATATATATATATATATATATATATATATATATATATATATATATATATATATATATATATATATATATATATATATATATATATGTATATGTGTGTGTGTGTATATATATATATTTATATGTATACACATATACATACCTACATATATACATAAATACATGCATACATATATATATATATATTACTGTATATATATGGGTTATGGAAAAAATCCGCGAAGTGGTGAATCCGCGATGGTCGAACCGCGAAGTAGCGAGGGTTCACTGTATAGTGATTCTTAATCATTAAAATTATATACATGACAACAGAAAATGGAGTAATTTATTGACAGCAGGTTCCACTTGCAAAGAATCTTAAATCTTACCTAATAAAAATAATGTATGTTGGTCTCCACACTTGACATCACTTAAACTTAAGCTCTCCACCCAAAAGCTCAAGAGTTTAGGAGATGCTTGGACATTTAAAACATCTTTCGGTCTTTCAGGATTAATTCTCTTGTCCTTTCCTTGGATTTTAAGCCTTTTATAATCATGCAGAGGCACTTTATTTTCATTTTCTTGAGCTTCACAAACCTCTCCATCCACAAAGCACGAGGATACTTCTTGATAAACTGACTGAGGACACTGGCAACGATGACCCAAAGGAAAACATAGAGAGGTTTTCTCCTTTGTTTTAAATGGATATCCAAGTTGGCCACTTTCATTCCAACCCCAAACATAAACATCTCCAGTATCACTCAGCGCTGTAAAGAGATGTGGGAAAAATATGTGTTAAAGGAGAACTCCCATTACATAAGTTATTTATAATGCATAAGACAAATATACCAAACTTTTTAACAATAAATTGTGCCTTTACTAGCTAATATACACCAAAGTCCTTCAAGTAGGAATATTCAACGGGAGCTGGAAACTTTTTCAAACTTAATAACAATGTTGGTAGGTAGGAGAGTGGTAGGAGGCCTCCTACCCCCATGACACTTTTCAATTCTGCCCTATGACTAAAATATAGACATGCAGTAAATTTAATACAGTATAAAGGACTAAGGTTTGTAAAGTTAGAAAAATATTTGTCTTTAAAATTGCTTATTTGTTCCCTTGCAAATAAAAACCTTTGTCCTCTATGCACGAGACTCACAAATGGGTGGAAGGTACTGTAGTCCTTTTAAACCCAACCACTATGATCCATTCCTTCCCAGAAATATAATTTTCTTTGTCAGCACACAAAAAGAAAGATAACTCCAAGAACCTCCTAATCCCATTAGGGATGTTGAAACTGATCAGATCTGGGCTTGTCTTGGATTATGTTGCAAAAAAAAGAAGTGCTCTATCAGAAAAGGATTCTATAAGAGTTTCGGAAGTTAGTAACACTACCACTCCAGGGTCAAAATAGACATTAGGGGCACTCATGGTCCATGGAAAAACACCTATCTACCAACAAAGTGCTGGATACACTTTTACTAACACAACTTCAATACAATGTAAGACAATTCATGATGCACAAGTCATCACTAGCCACCCCAAGTACTGTATAAGTAGCAACCAAACACTGTTGTTTCTATTTACCAACACTTACTGATACTGTAGTGTATATTACTGCAATACATGTACAGTACTATACAGCTTAATTAGCTACAGTGAGACAATGACAACACATCACAAACCTACCAACCTGTCACCTAATAAGTAGCCTGTATTCTAAAGCATGGTATTTTGTATAAAGTACTGTACTGTAAATATAAATACACTGTTAGTAGTTATTTCTAAATGTACAAATTAATATCTATCCTAAAACATTACTGTAACAGTAAAAAGATAAAAAAAAAGACTGTACAGTTCACATACAACATCACTGAACATTTACAAAGTTCTACACAGCAAAATTTCAAAACTCATGATGCAATCTGTAAGGTGCAGTAGCAGTATTTAGTATTGGAAATCAGGTGTACATGTATACGTACTACATACACTGCACATAATAAATTCTCGCATAACTGGACAGTAGTTGCTTGACAAATCCCATCCATATACCAAAGGCACTTCCCCCAATTTTGGGGGGTAGCCGACAACAACAAGAAACAAAACAAAAAGGGGACCTCTACTCTCTACGTTCCTCCAGCCTAACCAGGGACTCAGCCGAGTTCAGCTGGTACTGCTAGGGTGCCACAGCCCAACCTCCCACATTTCCACCACAGATGAAGCTTCATACTGCTGAGTCCCCTACTGCTGCTACCTCCGCGGTCATCTAAGGCACCGGAGGAAGCAGCAGGGCCTACCGGAACTGCGTCACAATCGCTCGCCATTCATTCCTATTTCTAGCACGCTCTCTTGCCTCTCTCACATCTATCCTCCTATCACCCAGAGCTTTCTTCACACCATCCATCCACCCAAACCTTGGCCTTCCTCTTGTACTTCTCCCATCAACTCTTGCATTCATCACCTTCTTTAGCAGACGGCATTTTCCATTCTCTCAACATGGCCAAACCACCTCAACACATTCATATCCACTCTAGCCGCTAACTCATTTCTTACACCCGTTCTCACCCTCACCACTTCGTTCCTAACCCTATCTACTCGAGATACACCAGCCATACTCCTCAGACACTTCATCTCAAACACATTCAATTTCTGTCTCTCCATCACTTTCATTCCCCACAACTCCGATCCATACATCACAGTTGGTACAATCACTTTCTCATATAGAACTCTCTTTACATTCATGCCCAAGCCTCTATTTTTTTACTACTCCCTTAACTGCCCCCAACACTTTGCAACCTTCATTCACTCTCTGACGTACATCTGCTTCCACTCCACCATTTGCTGCAACAACAGACCCCAAGTACTTAAACTGATCCACCTCCTCAAGTAACTCTCCATTCAACATGACATTCAACCTTGCACCACCTTCCCTTCTCGTACATCTCATAACCTTACTCTTACCCACATTAACTCTCAACTTCCTTCTCTCACACACCCTTCCAAATTCTGTCACTAGTCGGTCAAGCTTCTCTTCTGTGTCTGCTACCAGTACAGTATCATCCGCAAACAACAACTGATTTACCTCCCATTCATGGTCATGCTTGACAAATACTTGTAAGATATGCTTTCACGATGAAGGATACTGGGAGGATGACTCCGAGTCAGCCAAAGAAGTGGTGCTTTGCGGGGTAGGAAACAGTCCGAGGACTGGGTAACAAAGAAGCACAGTTGGTTTGAAAATGTTAGGCTGTGTGCAGCCGTCCTAACTGTGAGGTTCTGCAAAGATTCAAAACTTAAAATATTATACGGATTTCCGTACATGTGGAGAGGAATATCGAAACCATGTCAAAATTTGTGATGACGGAGAGCTGACTGCCTCAGAATACGAGTAAATCAGTAAACAGTATAAGCATGAAAATTCAAATCAGCATAAGAGCATTGCATCGGTCTGTAAAGAAACAATTCCCTCCATATGCATATTTTTTGTGGACAAGAAGTAATGAGACAAGCAGTGCCCATACACTACAAAGGCAGTGCTTATGCTATGTTCAAGTAATTTTTACCCCACTTTCATGCCACGTTAAAGAAAAGTCAAGGCAGTTATCTATAGATAGGGTCCTTGTCAAAATTGAATGTAAAAGAGTAAAAAAAAAGACAACTGTGTCCATAATCATTATTATTATTAGCTAAGTTACAACCCTGGTTAGAAAAGCAGGATGCTATATACCCAAGAGCTTCAATAAGGAAAAACAACCCAGCGAGGAAAGGAGATAAGGATATAAATAAACTGCAAGAGAAGTAATGAACAATTAAAACAACATGTTAAGAGCAATAGCTACATTAAATTAGATCTTTCATAAATAAAATATAGGAAGAGTCTTACATTATTATTATTATTATTATTATTATTACTATCCAAGCTACAACCCTAGTTGGAAAAGCAAGATGCTATAAGCCCAGGGGCTCCAACAGGGAAAAATAGCCCAGTGAGGAAAGGAAATAAGGAAATAAATAAATGAAGAGAACAAATTAACAATAAATCATTCTAAAATAAGAAACAACGTCATAACAGACATGTCATATAATAAACTATCAACATCATCAAAAACAACTATGTCATAAATAAACTATAAAAAGACTATGTCCACCTGGTCAACAAAAAAGCATTTGCTCCAACTTTGAACTTTTGAAGTTCTACTGATTCAACCACCCGATTAGGAAGATCATTCCACAACTTGGTCACAGCTGGAATAAAACTTCTAGAGTACTGCGTAGTATTGAGCCTCGTGATGGAGAAGGCCTGGCTATTAGAATTAACTGCCTGCCTAGTATTACGAACAGGATAGAATTGTCCAGAGAGATCTGAATGTAAAGGATGGTCAGAGTTGTGAAAAATCTTATGCAACATGCATAATGAACTAATTGAACGACGGTGCCAGAGATTAATATCTAGATCAGGAATAAGAAATTTAAGAGACCGTAAGTTTCTGTCCAGCAAATTAAGATGAGAATCAGCAGCTGAAGACCAGACAGGAGAACAATACTCAAAACAAGGTAGAATGAAAGAATTAAAACACTTCTTCAGAATAGATTGATCACCGAAAATCTTGAAAGACTTTCTCAATAAGCCTATTTTTTGTGAAATTAAAGAAGACACAGACCTTATATGTTTCTCAAAAGTAAATTTACTGTCGAGAATCACACCTAAAATTTTGAAAGAGTCATACATATTTAAAGAAACATTATCAATACTGAGATCCGGATGTTGAGGAACCACCGTCCTTGACCTACTTACAATCATACTTTGAGTTTTGTTAGGATTCAACTTCATACCCCATAATTTGCACCATGCACTAATTCTAGCTAAATCTCTATTAAGGGATTCACCAACCCTAGATCTACATTCAGGGGATGGAATTGATGCAAACAGAGTAGCATCATCTGCATATGCAACAAGCTTGTTTTCTAGGCCAAACCACATGTCATGTGTATATAGTATAAAAAGTAAGGGGCCAAGAACACTACCCTGTGGAACACCGGATATCACATTCCTATAATCACTATGGTGCCCATCAACAACAACTCTTTGAGATCTATTACTTAAAAAATCAATAATAATGCTAAGAAACGACCCACCCACTCCCAACTGTTTCAGTTTGAAAACAAGGGCCTCATGATTAACACGGTCAAAGGCAGCACTAAAATCAAGGTCAATCATACGAACTTCCCGACCACAATCAAGGGATTTCTGTACAGCATTGGAGATTGTAAGAAGGGCATCACATGCTCCAAGGCCTTTACGAAAACCAAATTGCAAACTAGGGAGTAGATGATTACCTTCAGCAAACCTATTAAGACGTTTTGCCAGAAGACGTTCAAAAACTTTAGATAATATGGGAGTTATGGAAATTGGGCAGTAATCAGTGGGACTTGAGCTACCACAAACACATTTACATAGAGGAGTAACATTACCAATTCTCCAACTAGTGCTAAAAGCTCCTCTTCTTGCTAACTTGCGCAAAATAACAGATAACTTTGGAGCTAAGAAATCTGCTGTCTTTATAAAAAACAAAGGAAAAATACCATTTGGGTCTACACCTCCATAAGCATCAAGGTCCATCAACAGAGCTTTAATCTCACGAGATCGAAAAGCTAAACTAGTTAGTTTAGCCTCAGGAAAACAGGAATGAGGAAGTTCAAGTTTTTCATTACTCTGTTTACTGTCAAAAACATCAGCCAAAAGGGTTGCTTTTTCCTTTGGACAGTGAGTGACTGAGCCACCTGGTTTAAGTAAAGGAGGAACTGTTGCATCTACACCAAAGAGTGCAGATTTAAGGGTAGACCACCATTTATGTTCCTGAGTTGTACCAGAAAGTGTTTCTTTTATGGTTAAATTGTACTCCTTTTCAGTTGAGGCATAAACTCTCTGAGCAAAAGCTCGAAGCTGAGTATAGTTGTTCCAGGTCAAATCTGATCTGTTACCCTTCCAAAGTTGATAGGCCTCCTGCTTCTCCAAAAAAGCACGTCTACAATCATCATTGAACCACGGTTTGTCCTTCACTCGGTACCTTAGCACACGAGAAGGGATACGCCTATCAATTATGTTGACTAGATTCTCATTCAAAGGGACAACAGGATCTACACTATTATATAATTGTGACCAATTCAAGCACAAAAGATCATGTAAAATCCCATTCCAGTCTGCTTGGGATTTCATATAAATTTTACAAGAATATGATATATCAGGGACAGGCTGCTCAGTCTTCACTAATAATGAAATCAAGGCATGATCAGATGTCCCGACTGGAGAACCAACCTTACCAGTTATAACGCCAGGGGAGTCAGTGTATACGAGGTCCAAGCAATTACCAGACCTGTGAGTAGCTTCATTCATGATTTGCTCACAGCCTGATTCAGAGGCAAAGTCTAAAGCTCTTAAGCCATGGCGATCGGTAGGAGAGATAGAACTTAACCACTCCCTATGGTGAGCATTAAAATCACCAACAAAGACAAAAGAAGCCTTTCTATCATCTTCTTGTATCTTAGCCATAATGGTAAGAAGACAATCGAAGATAGAATCATCCATGTCTGGATTCCGGTAGATCGAACATAAATAAAAGTTGTTATGCCTGCCACAAACTTTTATTACCCGAATCTCATGACATCCACATTGATAGCAGGACTTTTGAGAAGCAGGGTACTCGGTCCTAATATACACCGCCATTCCCCTGGCCCTAGGGATGGCATCACGTTTCAACATTATTGGCTTCTTAAAACCAGTTATAAGGAGCTCAGATGAGTGCCTCATATTAGAAACCAAAGTTTCTGAGCAAAAAAGAATATCATACTGTCTGGACGCAACTGTAAGGTCTTGGATATTTGCGTGAAGACCACGAATATTGCAATACAGAAGACGACATTGACGAAATCTAGGACGTACTGGTCCCGGATTTCGCTCAATGTCTCCAGACAGCATAAGAATTAATAGAAATAAAAAAGAGACATCATACTTAAAAACTAGATAAACAAGAATTATAACAAAAACAATACATACAGAATTATAAACAAAGTGATTGATGATACCCATAGACTATAGTAAAAAGTCGGAAAAACTGGTCAACATGGAGGAGCCGATACACCATGCAAGGCTAAATACCCTCCAGGATAGCCACTTCAACTGAAGGGAGGACAGTAAGGATGGTTTTGAGAAGAAAAAGAATCAGAAAAAGGAAAAGACAACCTCTTGATAAACCACCAGGCATCCATGGCCCTTCTATTAAGCCTGCCCAACACACCATTTCAAAAAAACAAGAGGAAGAAAAAAAAAAAAATAAGATAGAATAGTGTGCCTGAGTGTACTCTCAAGCAAGAGAACTCCAACCCAAGACAGTGGAAGACCATGGTACAGAGGCTATGGCACTACCCAAGACTAGAGAACAGTGGTTTGATTTTGGAGTGTCCTTCTCCTAGAAGAGCTGCTTACCACAGCTAAAGAGTCTCTTCTACCCTTACCAAGAGGAAAGTACACTGAACAAATTGCAGTACAGTAATTAACCCCTTGGGTGAAGAAGTGTTAAGTATCTCATTGTTGTCAGGTGTATGAGGAAAGATGAGAATATGTAAAGAATAGGCCAAACTATTCTGTGTAAGTGTAGGCAAAGAAAAAATAAGCCGTGACCAGAGAGAGGGATCCAATGCATTACTGTCTGGCCAGTCAAAGGATCCAATACCTCTCTAGTGGTAGTATCTCAACGGGCGGCTGGTGCCCTGGCCAACCTACTAACATAAAAAATCAGCCTGTTCAACATGAAAATATTTTTTGCAAGCTTGAACTTTGAAGTTCCACCGATTCAGCTACCTAACTAGGAAAATCCTTCCAGAACTTGGTCACAGCAGGAGTAAAACTTCTAAAATACTGTGTAGTATTGAGCCTCATGATGGAGAGAGCATGACCATTAGAATAAACTGCATACCTGGTATTACGAACAACTCTGGAAAGATCTGAATGCAAAGATAGTCAGAATTATGAAAAGTTTCATGCAACATGCTTAACAAACAAATTGAACAATGGTAACAAAGATTAGAATCTAGATCAGGAAAAAGAAATTTAATAGACCATAAGTTCCTATCTAAAAAATTAAGATGAAATTCAGCAGCCTAAGACCAGACAGGAGAACACTAATTGAAACACAGTAGAATAAAAGAATTAAAACGCTTCTTCAGAATAGATTGATCACCAAAAATCCTAGGACTTTCTAAATAAGACAATTTTTTTTGTGCAATAGAAGAAGAGACAGACCTAAAGTGTTTTCAAAAATAAAATTTGCTATCAAGAACCACTCCTAAAATTCCAAGTCATACAGAGAAAAATCCTTATCCATGCTGAAATCCAAATGTTGAGGAGACACTCTCCCCGACCTACTTACAATCATACTTGAGTTTTGTTAAGGTTAAACTGCATGCCTCATAATTTGCACCATGCACTAATTTTAGTGATTCAGTTGGTAATAGTAAATGGGTTTTTTACCCAAAGTTCTCATGAAGGAAGATTCACCTCCTCCTCCTCCTCATTTCACATGCCAGCCACACCTCTCCTCAAAGGTATAAATTTGTCATTTTTATTTTATAATGATTTATTCATTTGTATTCATATCTGATCGTATGGGTTATAATATGTTATTTTCCTTAGTAAAATAAATTTTTGAATATACTTACCCGATGATCATGTAGCTGCAACTCTGTTGCCCGACAGAAAAAACCTAAGGTCGGGATACGCCAGCGATCGCTATACAGGTGGGGGTGTACAACAACAGCGCCATCTGTCGAGTAGGTACTCAGGTACTTCTTGTCAACAAGAACCAATTTTCTCCTCGGTCCACTGGGTCTCTATGGGGAGGAAGGGAGGGTCCTTAAATTCATGATCATCGGGTAAGTATATTCAAAAATTTATTTTACTAAGGAAAATAACATTTTTCAATATTAATCTTACCCGATGATCATGTAGCTGATTCACACCCAGGGGGTTGGGTGGAGACCAGCATACATGTTAACATTAGAAGCTAAGTATCCCGTATTTCATTTTAGCAGTTATTCAAAAAATAACAAACATAAAATAAATAAGTACCTGGTAAGGAAGTCGACTTGAACCATTACTCTGCCTTTTTAAGTACGTCTTCCTTACTGAGCCTAGCGATCCTCTTAGGATGCTGAGCGACTCCTAGGTGCTGAAGTATAAAGGGCTGCAACCCATACTAAAGGACCTCATCACAACCTCTAATCTAGGCGCTTCTCAAGAAAGAATTTGACCACCCGCCAAATCAACCAGGATGCGGAAGGCTTCTTAGCCTTCCGTACAACCCAAAAACAACAATAAAAAGCATTTCAAGAGAAAGATTAAAAAAGGTTATGGGATTATGGGAATGTAGTGGTTGAGCCCTCACCTACTACTGCACTCGCTGCTACGAATGGTCCCAGGGTGTAGCAGTTCTCGTAAAGAGACTGGACATCTTTAAGGTAAAATGATGCGAACACTGACTTGCTTCTCCAATAGGTTGCATCCATTACACTCTGCAGAGAACGGTTCTGTTTGAAGGCCACTGAAGTAGCGACAGCTCTAACTTCATGTGTCCTTACCTTCAGCAAAGCATGGTCTTCTTCCTTCAGATGAGAATGGGCCTCTCTAATCAAAAGCCTGATGTAATAAGAAACTGCGTTCTTAGGCATCGGTAAAGCAGGTTTCTTAATAGAACACCATAAAGCTTCTGATTGTCCTCGTAATGGCTTTGTACGTCTTAAATAGTACTTAAGAGCTCTTACTGGGCATAGTACTCTCTCTTGTTCGTTACCAACCAAGTTGGACAGGCTTGGGATCTCGAACGACTTGGGCCAAGGACGAGAAGGAAGCTCGTTTTTAGCTAAAAAACCAAGCTGTAAGGAACATGTAGCCGTTTCAGATGTAAAACCTATGTTCCTGCTGAAGGCGTGAATCTCACTGACTCTTTTAGCTGTTGCTAAGCAAACGAGGAAAAGAGTCTTTAATGTGAGATCCTTAAAAGAGGCTGATTGAAGCGGTTCGAACCTTGCTGACATCAGGAACCTTAAAACCACGTCTAGGCTCCAACCTGGTGTGGCTAACCGACGCTCCTTTGAGGTCTCAAAAGACTTAAGGAGGTCCTGTAGATCTTTGTTGGTGGAAAGATCTAAGCCTCTGTGGCGGAAGACTGCTGCCAACATGCTTCTGTAACCTTTGATCGTAGGAGCTGATAGGGATCTTACATTCCTTAGATGTAAAAGGAAGTCAGCTATCTGCGTTACAGAGGTACTGGTTGAGGAAACTGAATTCGCCTTGCACCAGCTTCGGAAGACTTCCCATTTTGAATGGTAGACCTTGAGAGTGGATGTCCTCCTTGCTCTGGCAATCGCTCTGGCTGCCTCCTTCGAAAAGCCTCTAGCTCTTGAGAGTCTTTCGATAGTCTGAAGGCAGTCAGACGAAGAGCGTGGAGGCTTGGGTGTACCTTCTTTACGTGCGGCTGACGCAGAAGGTCCACTCTTAGAGGAAGAGTCCTGGGAACGTCCACTAGCCATTGCAGTACCTCGTTGAACCATTCTCTCGCGGGCCAGAGGGGAGCAACCAACGTCAACCGTGTCCCTTCGTGAGAGGCGAACTTCTGCAGTACCTTGTTGACAATCTTGAACGGAGGGAACGCATACAGGTCTAGATGGGACCAATCCAGAAGAAAGGCATCTACGTGAACTGCTGCTGGGTCCGGAATCGGTGAGCAATAATTTGGGAGCCTCTTGGTCATCGAGGTAGCGAACAGATCTATGGTGGGCTGACCCCACAGGGCCCATAGTCTGCTGCAAACATTCTTGTGAAGGGTCCACTCTGTGGGGATGACCTGACCCTTCCGGCTGAGGCGATCTGCCATGACATTCATGTCGCCTTGAATGAACCTCGTTACCAGCGAAATCTTTCGATCTCTTGACCAGGTGAGGAGGTCCCTTGCGATCTCGAACAACTTCCTCGAATGAGTCCCTCCTTGCTTGGAGATGTACGCCAAGGCTGTAGTGTTGTCGGAGTTCACCTCCACCACCTTGCCTAGAAGGAGGGACTTGAAGTTTCTCAAGGCCAGATGAACTGCCAATAGCTCCTTGCAGTTGATGTGAAGTGTTCTTTGCTCCGGATTCCACGTGCCCGAGCATTCCCGTCCGTCCAGTGTCGCACCCCAGCCCGTGTCCGATGCGTCCGAGAAGAGAAGGTGGTCGGGGGTCTGAACAGCCAATGGTAGACCTTCCTTGAGAAGAATGCTGTTCTTCCACCACGTCAGCGCAGACTTCATCTCTTCGGATATAGGAACTGAGACCGCTTCTAGCGTCATGTCCTTTCTCCAGTGAGCAGCTAGATGATACTGAAGGGGGCGGAGGTGGAGTCTCCCTAACGCGATGAACTGGGCCAGCGATGAAAGCGTCCCTGTTAGACTCATCCACTGCCTGACTGAACATCGGTTCCTTCTCAGCATGCTCTGGATGCATTCTTGGGCTTGACTGATTCTGGGGGCCGACGGAAAAGCCCGAAAAGCTCGACTCTGAATCTCCATACCTAGATAGACAATGGTTTGGGATGGGACGAGTTGGGACTTCTCTATATTGACCAGGAGACCCAATTCCTTGGTCAGATCCATAGTCCATCTGAGATTCTCCAGACAGCGACGACTTGACGGAGCTCTTAAAAGCCAGTCGTCCAAATAGAGGGAGGCTCTGATGTCTGCCAAATGAAGGAATTTGGCAATATTCCTCATCAGTTTGGTAAACACAAGAGGTGCCGTGCTTAGGCCAAAGCACAGGGCTTGGAACTGGTAAACGACCTTTCCAAAGACGAACCTTAGGAAAGGTTGGGAGTCTGGATGGACGGGGACATGAAAGTACGCGTCTTTTAGGTCCAACGAGACCATCCAGTCTTCCTTCCTGACCGATGCTAGCACCGACTTCGTCGTCTCCATGGTGAACGTCTGCTTGGTGACAAAAGCATTGAGAGCACTGACGTCCAGCACCGGTCTCCACCCTCCTGTCTTCTTCGCTACCAGGAAGATACGGTTGTAGAAGCCCGGGGATTGATGGTCCCGGACTATGACTACCGCTCCCTTTTGTAGCAAGAGAGACACCTCTTGCTGTAAAGCTAGCCTCTTGTCCTCCTCCTTGTAGTTGGGAGAGAGGTTGATGGGAGTAGTTGCTAGAGGGGGATTGCGCAAGAACGGAATCCTGTACCCCTCTCTTAGCAACTTCACAGACTGAGCGTCTGCACCTCTACTCTCCCAAGCCTGCCAGTAGTTCTTGAGCCTGGCTCCCACTGCTGTCTGGAGAGGTAGGCAGTCAGATTCTGCCTTTTGAGGACTTGGAACCCTTCTTCTTTTTGCCACGATGACTGTCGGCACGGGTACCTCCTCTGCTGGAGGTTCTGCCACGAAAGGGCGGGATGAACCTAGACGCTGGTGTGTCCATCCTAGGTCTAGGCACGGAAGGTAAAGCTGTGACTTTACGTGCGGAAGAAGCCACCAGGTCATGGGTATCCTTCTGGATCAACGAGGCAGCAATCCCCTTGATCAGCTCTTCCGGAAAGAGACACTTGGAAAGCGGAGCAAACATCAACTCCGACTTCTGGCATGGTGTGATCCCCGCAGACAAGAAAGAGCAAAGGTGATCTCTCTTCTTAAGCACTCCGGACACGTACGAAGCCGCAAGCTCACCAGACCCATCCCGAATGGCTTTGTCCATGCTAGACATGATAAGCATGGCAGAGTCCTTATCCGAAGGGGAGGTCTTTCTGCTTAACGCTCCCAAACACCAGTCCAGGAAGTTGAAGATCTCAAAAGCACGAAAAACTCCCTTCAACAGATGGTCCATGTCAGAAAAGGACCAGCAAATCTTGGAGCGTCTCATAGCCAGCCTGCGGGGAGAGTCAACCAGACTTGAGAAGTCGCCCTGGGCAGAGGCAGGAACTCCCAAGCCGGGTTCCTCTCCCGTGGCATACCAGACGCTAGATTTGGAAGCAAGCTTGGTAGGTGGAAAGATGAAGGCTGTCTTCCCCAGTTGCTTCTTGGACTGCAACCACTCTCCCAGTACCCTCAAAGCTCTCTTGGATGAGCGCGCGAGTACGAGTTTCGTAAAGGCAGGAGCTGCTGACTGCATGCCTAAAGCGAACTCAGAGGGAGGTGAGCGCGGGGTTGCAGACACAAACTGTTCCGGATACAACTCCCTAAACAGGGCAAGGACTTTCCTAAAGTCTAAGGAGGGAGGCGTAGACTTGGGTTCTTCTATGTCGGAGTGCGGATCGTCCAAATGCGCAGCTTCGTCGTCATCAGATACTCCTTCATCCGAATGCTGAGGAGGAAGTGGCAAAGGTGGAGCAGAAAGCTGAACGGCTGAATCCGGCAGCACGGGTGCATGCGTAGCTGCACTGGATCCAACATCATGCCGCTGCTGGTCAGTCTGAGAGCTGGTAACAACAAAAGCGGAGTGCTGGTGTGTGGGAAGGACTGCCGTGGGTTGCGGAGACTGCCGCATTGCGTCAAAACACGGCAGCTTGACAGCACCTTCCCACTGCTGATGCGGTAGCTCACGCATGTCGGCTAACGTCAACATGCGTCTGGCAGGGTCGACTGCGCATCGGTGGTGGAGCTCTCACAGGCGGAGTGTGGGAGCAGGCAGCCGCAGTATCTGCTGAGCGCACAACCGTGGCAGGTTGTAGGTTAACAGGTGCAGTGTCAACCTTCTCAGCACGATACTCCTGCATGAAGGAAGCAAGCTGAGACTGCATAGTCTGCAGCATAGACCACTTAGGGTCTACCGTGGTAGGTGCGGCAACAGACGGAGTGATTGCCTGCTGCGGAACCACTCTACCTCTCTTGGGAGGTGTGCAGTCTTCGGAAGACTGCGGCGAGTCCGAACTGACCCAGTGGCTACACCTGGGCCGTTGGACTCGCTCGGAAGGGACCTTGCGCTTGAGAGGTCGTGAGACCTTGGTCCAACGTTTCTTCCTAGAAACTTCTTCCACAGACGAGGAATGAATGGGCTCACTCGTCTGTTTGTGGATGGGACGATCTCTGCCAGATACGTCCGCAACCACTGAGGGTACATCCGTACGCTGATCAAGGCCTGTCGAACCCTTTGGTCCTTCGACATTGCTTCTCCCCTGGGCTTGGGAGCTTGCAAGAGGTCCCCGACTGGGAGGACGACTGGCACGAACAGATGCACCCTCATGCGTAACACTGACACTGACACTTTTCACCGCACTTGCACTCACTACACTTCCCACTGCACTTTTCTCTTTCAACTCTTTGACATCGGCCAAAAGTTGATTCCGGTCATTAGCTAATGACTCCACTCTGTCACCAAGAGCCTGAATGGCCCGCATCATGTCCGCCATCGAGGGTTGAGCACTAGTAGCAGGGTCGGGAGTCACCACTACAGGGGAAGGAATAGGTTGAGGGGCATGGGGAGAGGAAAAATCAAAAGAGCGAGACGAACTCCTCCTGATCCTATCCTTCTCTAGCCTACGTGCATTCTTAAGGAATTCATTAAAATCAAATTCCGAAAGCCCAGCGCACTCCTCACATCGATCTTCCAATTGACAGGATTTACCCCTACAATTGGAACAAACGGTGTGAGGATCTATAGAGGCCTTCGGAAGACGCCTAGAACAGTCCCTAGCGCTACACTGCCTGTACTTAGGGACTTGAGAATGGTCAGACATCTTGAATTCTTGAATTAGCCAAGGGGGGAATCCAAAATCTATCAAAGTCGTCAACAATTAATCCAAAACTAATCAAAAAAGCTTGATAAGTTAATGATAATAACTCCTGAACAGCGAAAGCTAATATCTAGAGCGAATACATCACCAAAAAGCGTGAAAACAACTCCAGAAACAACAGCGTATCCAAGTAGGTCTTGCCGGTGGCACGACAGAGGAAAAATTGGTTCTTGTTGACAAGAAGTACCTGAGTACCTACTCGACAGATGGCGCTGTTGTTGTACACCCCCACCTGTATAGCGATCGCTGGCGTATCCCGACCTTAGGTTTTTTCTGTCGGGCAACAGAGTTGCAGCTACATGATCATCGGGTAAGATTAATATTGAAAATTCTTTTTTAAATAATACCATATATTACCGTGTAAAGGATGACCCCATGTAAAGGCCGAACCTCAAAGTTTTCTTTAAAAAAGCAAGCGTTTTTATCATATAATCCATGTAATCGGCAAACGGCAATTTCAAGGCCAGTCTAATGCTACTACACTTTTACTATAAATCTTACCACACATATTATAATTTTTGTTGTTGTTATTGTTATATATTTATGTTTTTAGTTTATAAAATAAGGTGCATTTCTGTTCAAGAAAGTATAAAACTAAAACGATTCGTGAGTCTGAACACAGTGTTCACATCATTCACCCAATATATACATATCGTCATTCCTAACCTTCTTCCTCCTATTCTCATTTAATATTTGGCAACTTCAAAAACATGTTTTTGCAATAAAGATTAAATCAAATATTCTTATCTTTTAATAAACATACAACTATATAATTGTAATATGCATATATGATTCTAAGTCAACCCTTGCAAACTGCTATGTAAAATTATCTTTCTCGATAACTAGTAGTACAGATATGCCCCATTGCCACAGTCCATAAATGACAAACAACCATTTTTATACTGCAGTTGCTGCTTACCTACTAACTACCATGAATTTCAAGTTTACTAAAAAAGTTTTTTCCTTTGTTTAAACTTGTTTGCATCATTGTTTTCCCGTATACCAGGGTGAGATACCGAAAACCTGCAAATTTTGAGGTTTCGGACAACCACCACTACTGCCATCTCTTAGTAAATAATGTAAATATTCATAGTTGTCCGAAAATGGAGTTTTTATGATAAAACAAAGTTTTATGAATACTTACCTGGCAGTTATATATATATAGCTGATATCTCTAAATCGGCAGAATTTTTCAAAACGAGGCAACCGCCTTGTGGTGGTTGGGAGGTAGGTGGTAACACCCGTCACAGGGTGGTCCAAGGAATCATTCCCGTGTCCAAGACTTCAGTTCATCTATGCCCGACCTGTCTCCTGAGGGGAGGTGGGTGGGCCTTCGAATATATATATAACTGCCAGGTAAGTATTCATAAAACTTTGTTTTATCATAAAAACTCCATTTTTATGAATAGTACTTACCTGGCAGTTATATATATATATTGTAGCTGATTCACACATTTGGAGGAGGGAAACAGACAGTGAACATCGTTGGGGAATCAACAAAAGAGTTGTAGGAGATAAAAACACCTTGATTCCTTGCCTGCTAAGGTAGCTGATTTCAAAGGTACAGCCTCTAGAGTGGCTTTCCCTTAGGAGTGTTTATCCAGGAGTAAGCCTGCAATGCTGCAAAAAACTCAATCGAGTCTGTCAAAGGGATAAGACCAACAACTTGACTAGACTTCAGAAACTACCTTCGCCCCATATAATAAAAACTGCAACCTTACTAAAACTAACCACCTAACCCTGCAACATAGACAAACTATCTATCTAGACTGAGGGAACCGCACCACAAGACGAAGTCCTCAGACTATCATAAAAACACAAACCCTCATACATGCATATAAACCAAGGTTGAGTGAGGTTATTAACTCCTTTGCCTAATACAGAAACCGCAGCTATGTATGGGCCCAAGGTATAGCACTTGCCAAAGTCTACTCTCACCTCTCTAAGTTAATGAGAAGCGAAGACAGAGTTGCTCCTCCAGAAAATTGCATCCATGAATAGCCTAACTAACATATATTCCTGATATGCCAGAGAGGTAGCAATGGCTCTCACTTCGTGAGCCCGTAATTTCAACAGGGCGAAGTGTTCCTCCTCACATAAGAGGTGGGCTTCCCTAATTTTCTCCCTCAGGAAAAAGGACAAAGCATTCTTAGACAGGGGTTTTTGGCGGATCTTTCACTGAACACCATAACAAGTTGGATGCACAGCTCACGTTCATAGTGTGAGCCAAAAAAAAAAACTTTGAGGGACCTAACTGAGCAGAGGAGTCTTACCTTCTCTCGACCCACTAGGTTCGTGAGGTTAATGACATCAAACGTCGTAGGACAGGGTTACGAAGGGTTCTCGCTCTTTACGAGAAAGATGAACCTTAAGGCACAAACTGCCCTATCCTAATTGAAGCTCACCCTCTTCCCAATGGCCTGGACTTCGCTGACCTTTTGGCATTCGCTAGAGTCATAAGGAAGAGGGTTTTCTTCGCTACAACTCGAAGAGAGGCTAGCGAGATAGGTTCAAATTTCTTGGAGCACAGAAACTTAAACACCACATCCAGGTTTAAGAGTACCTATTACGTCGTCTGAAAAGACCCAATGAGGTCCTGCAAATCTTTATTTTGGGACAACTCTAGGCCTCTATGCCTAAAGACGGCCGAGAGCATACTGCTGTATCCATTGATGGTAGATACAGCCAGCTTAGCATCCTGTCTGAGGTACAAGAAGTAGTCTGCAATCTGGCTCAGAGAGGTAGTGGATGAGGAAAACTTGTGCCGCCTGCACCAAGCTCTAAAGGTCTCCCACCTAGATTGGTAGACTCTTTGTGAAGAGATCCTCCTTGCTCTGGCGATAGATTTCGTCGCTTGTGCCGAAAAGCCTCGAGATCTGACAAGCTTCTAGTCAGTCTGAAGGAAGTCAGTTGAGAGCAAGGTGGGTTAGATGATACCTCTCGAAGTGGGGCTGTTTGAGAAGATCTAGACTTGCCGAAGTCTTCTTGGGAAGTCCATCAACATGCCCATCACTTCCGAAAACCATTCCCTAGCAGGCCAGAATGGAGCCGCTAGGATTATTCGCCCCGAATCGAGGAGAGCGAATTTCCTGAAGACCAGATTGATGATCTCTAACGGGGGCAACGCAAACATGTCCACCCCCGTCCAATCCATCAAGAAGGAGTCCACTGCTACAGCTTCCTCGTCCGGGACTAGGGAGCAGCAGTAGGGGATCCTCTTCTTCCAGTTGGAGGCAAAAAAGGTCTGTTACAGGTCTACCCCACAACATCCAGAGACTGACAGACTTGCGGGTTGAGAGACCATTCTGAGGGAAAAACAAGTCTCTTCCTGCTGAGCATGTTTGCCCCGATGTTTCTTGCCCTAGAACAAACCTCCTTTCTAGATCCAAGAGATCAGAATGAAGGCGTCCTTGATCTCGACACACGATTCGACTAGTGTCATCACGAAGTCCTAGATTCTCATGTTCAAAGTCATGCCTCATGCTAGAACTTTGACGTCGAGCATCCTGAAAGACGAGGCGCCGATCGTCCTGTAAGACGTGGAGCCTGTAAGACGTGGAGCCGAGAGGTTAACAGAGCGAGACGCTGAACGTTCTAAAAGACGTGGTGCTGAGCGTCCTGGTGTCAGAAGAGACTCTTCTAGTTGACAGGAAGACCTAATTATTTGATAGGCTCAACGTTATCTAAAAATCCAGATACAGGGATGCTCTGATTTCTCTAGAGTGCAGTATTCTGCTACATTAAGCAAAAGTTACGTGAACATAAGAGGGGCGGAGCTGAGACCAAAACACACGGCCCGAAACTGACCCATTCTACACCCGTTCTTTCTAGTAAACAAACCTCAGATAAAGTTTGATTGCATAGCCTGCCACTTAGACTCCTCTCTAGAACTGGGAGAGAGAATCGTTGTAGCTAAAAACTAAAGGAGGTTTCCCTATAAAAGGAAAACGTAATCCTCCTTCAGAAGAAGTACTGACCAAAGGTCTGCTCCCCTCTTCTCCAAAGATTTTGATGTCTCCATGGAGAACTTTGACTTCTGAACGAAGGCGTAAAGAGCAATTACGTCCAGGACCGGACAAAAGACTCCCTCTCCCAAAAGAGAGACATTGAAGTTGCAAAGTCGGTTAGGCAGAAAAGTCTTATCGGAGTAACTAACAAAGGAGGATTCACTAGGAAAAAGATTTCGCATCCATCCTTAGTAAAAACACGGACCAAAGGTCTGCTCCTTTCCTCTCCCAGGCTCGCCAGAAGTAGCAAAGTCTGGCTCCTACTGTTGATAGTTCGGTTAGAGAAAAAGCATGCAGAAAATTTCTTGCTGATTAAGACACCAAAACCTGTCTTTGACCAACTCTTGAGGGAGAAGAGAGAAAGAAAAAAGGAGAAGAACGTACCTTAATTATGACCTCTGATTTCAAAATTATCCAGCCTCATTGCCTGTATTCCTTAAGAGACTCAGCAAACCACCAAGGGGGCCGTAAAAAATCTCTGTGGGGCTGCCACAAGGTCTTCGACCTAAACGTGGCTAGACCTCCACCCTTGCTATCCTGGCCTATCTGATAAGGAAGCTGGCATCAAAGG
Organism: Palaemon carinicauda; assembly: GCF_036898095.1. Lineage (NCBI taxonomy): Eukaryota > Metazoa > Arthropoda > Malacostraca > Decapoda > Palaemonidae > Palaemon > Palaemon carinicauda. The sequence goes on from NC_090761.1 coordinate 22,413,137, forward strand.
TTTCTGTTTTAAGAAACAAAAATTAATATATTCTTAAAGCTCCATTAATGACCACGTGAAAACTCAGAGGGTGGGGAACATGGAGCAACAGAACTTAGGATCTTCTCCTTCTGTTACCCTCAAATAATTCAACAGGGGGAGAGTGATCACTAAAGTCATCCTTGACAAAGATCTTATAAGACGTGAAAGACGAGGCTGCCCCCGCCCCGAAAGACGAGGCTGCCCCCGCCCCGAAAGACGAGGCTGCCCCCGCCCCGAAAGACGAGGCTGCCCCCGCCCCGAAAGACGAGGCTGCCCCCGCCCCGAAAGACGAGGCTGCCCCCGCCCCGAAAGACGAGGCTGCCCCCGCCCCGAAAGACGAGGCTGCCCCCGCCCCGAAAGACGAGGCTGCCCCCGCCCCGAAAGACGAGGCTGCCCCCGCCCCGAAAGACGAGGCTGCCCCCGCCCCGAAAGACGAGGCTGCCCCCGCCCCGAAAGACGAGGCTGCCCCCGCCCCCAAAGACGAGGCTGCACCCGCCCCCAAAGACGAGGCTGCACCCGCCCCCAAAGACGAGGCTGCACCCGCCCCCAAAGACGAGGCTGCACCAGCCCCCAAAGACGAGGCTGCACCCGCCCCCAAAGACGAGGCTGCACCCGCTCCGAAAGACGAGGCTGCACCCGCCCCCAAAGACGAGGCAGCATTCGCCCCGAAAGACGAGGCTCCATTCGTCCCGAAAGACGAGGCAGCATTCGCCCTGAAAGACGAGGCTGCATTCGTCCTGTCTTGAAAGACTTAGCGCTGAGCGTTAAGGCAAAATGATATTCATTATGCCGCTCGGCGCGTTCGGTTCCGACCAAAGGGTTCATAAGGCTGACTGGCGCTCTGGGACAAAACCCGAGTCAATGATGGTTTGTAAGCATTGATATTATCAGCGAATATCTATGACTTAAAGTACTGTATTGCCATTAAAATCAAAAGTGATGCAATGCGAAACTCTAAAAGTAGTGTAAGAATCTTAACGTTCAACGCTCTTTGCTTTCCCATGGCAAGGGCGAGCATTCTTGGGAACGTTAACAGGAACGCTCGCAAGGGCGTTTGCTCGAGAGCGAACGCCTCTCGTTTCCTTTCGCCGATCGACGTTCCTTCTCCCATGGGCCAGGGAGCTTGGAAGAGGTCTAAGGCTAGGAAAACGACGTCCACTGTGCTGAAAGAATCCAATGCCTAATTTAGCACTGAAACTTGCACTATTAAACTCTTACACAAAAGACCATAATTAGTCCTGCCCGTTGTGAGAGAACTTATTCTGCTGCCACGGGCTTGAATGAGAAAGCAATATCGTCTCTAGTACTTGCTATATAAACTGTAACAAAATATTTTTATAAAATATTAAACTGACATTTCCATAATAAAATAAACTTTCAAACATACTTACCCGGCGGCCACAAAAAGAAAAAACCCCCGGGCAAGAGTTGAGATTAAAAATAGATGTTGAACACACTCACCTGGTAGTTACATATAACCACCGGTAAAATTAAATGTCATAAATACCTACCCGGTAGTTACATACAAACGCCGGGAAAGTTATACGTTAAAGATTAAAATGAACAGAAAATGGGAAAACAAATGTAATCCACAATTAATTCAAAGGGTTTTCAAAAACAAGCGAGTTGTAATGATAAAAAGAACAGATATAGCAATAACGTATCTATATATATAAATGTAAACAATAGGAACATATAAATGAAAATACTAAAACTAGAATTCCCATATCGTTGTTGTTGGAGTATTATAGCCAAAACTTTAATTCCCATATCGAAAAGAACGCTACCAAGGCAAGTTGGGACTGTATCGATAGTAACGAGAACTAACAGCGTAAATTAACCATACGCTAGTTCTATTTAAATTATGAAATTAGATCGATGATTTAAAGAACGAATACTAAATGGACAAATATTTCTTTAAAATTTTACATTAAAAGTAAAAAACTTATATAAGTGGAATTCCTCCCATTCTTTACAAGAAAAAACATATAAAAGAGAATTTGCAAGTCATACAATGAAGATTAAGTCACACGACTGTGACGTCATAGAGTTGGCGTAACGTATTTCCGTCATCAGGATTAAAAACTTTGCCCCTAAAATATAGTGCACAAACAAAAATTAAGTTTTCACTCGTGATAAACAAAGTAAATAGTACAATAAAAATAACAAAACACGATTGCCAAATCCCTAAATCAGTGTATTTCACCAAACGAAGTCCAAAAAAGCGAAGAAGGGAAAAAGATTCGAAAAACTCTCAATGGTGGACCGACGATGTTTTCGATCCAGCCGGCAGAGATGAACTGAAGTCTTGGACACGGGAATGATTCCTTGGACCACCCTGTGACGGGTGTTACCACCTACCTCCCAACCACCACAAGGCGGTTGCCTCGTTTTGAAAAATTCTGCCGATTTAGAGATATCAGCTATATATATATAAATGCCAGGTAAGTACTATTCATAAAACAAGTTTTTGGTGACGAAGTATTGTAAGAGAAAAATAATTCTTATTCTTATTTTACTTAAATGCACTACTATAGAGTATGATTATACTGAGCATATCATACAATGTTCAGTCAATCCTTCCTGACTACTATGCAAGTAAAAATATTAATTACCGGTACAAATATGGCAAATTCAAGGTTTCGGACAATTAGGCTACCCTACGAAGTTACCAATAGATTCACACAACTGAGCCCGAGTACAGTACTATTAATGAATAACGATAAAATTGCTGGTAAATATTCATATTTTACTCAAACAAAAAGCTATACTCTATATCGAAATTAAAATAAGTATATTATAGGATTTTAAGTCAATCCTTCCAAACTACTTCCTATTAATGAACCCTATGCAATTAGAATACCGTAACACCACAACAAAGGTAAAAAAAATAAACATTTTCATAATTCAAAAAGTACCCCTCGTGTAATGGGCAAACCGACTTTTTTCTTCCAAATCTGGTCTTAAAATTTTGCCCTTTACACAGTAATATATGGTATTTCAAATCTCTAAAATTCAGCGTATACTTGCATTTATCAAGACGTGGATTGCATTAGGTATGTAAATTCCCTTTTATTTTTATGGTAAAAATTGTTTTGCTTTAGAAGCATTTTGGGTTGTGAGCTTGCCCCTAATATGGATTAAACCACATGAGAAACCAGGAGTAACTGAAGGACCAGTCAGATAGGGCAAAAGAAAAGTAGGAAGACATTAAAAAGCTCCTTTAGAGTCAACGGAGGTGCATTCCCCTAAAGACACTAAAGAATGCTATCAAGCCTTCTTCTTCATCCTCTTAGATCTGTCACACTACAATGGAGGGCATACCTGTTTTCAAGCATTCACCCTAAAAATAACTATGCACTTTAGAAAAAGTGCATATGGTGATCTACCAGCAGGATTGACATTAACCTACTACACATCATACCCTTACCTGGACACTTCATTTCCCCCTTTTAGGTATCCCTATTAAAAAGCATCCAAATCCTAAAAAAAAACACAAAACAGTTTGCAACATGAGTACAGCTCAGGACATCAGTATGCAATGTTAGTAACTAAAATGACTTGATTATATCAAACAAGTGAGTAAGATCCCTCATTCACCTGTCATTTGATAACCACCAAGTCAAGTTTCAAGGGCCTTTTCCAGCATATAAGCTTAATCATCTCTACATATGGACAAAGTTTGTATTCAGCAAGACCCAATAGAAAAAATAAATACCTGTAGAATGCCAGCCTCCACAAGATATAGACTTAATGTAAAGACCATGAAGGTTTTCTACTTGCAAGGGAACATCAGAGAAATGCAGCTCTCCTGTCCCTAATTGACCACGCCTGAGAAAAACAAGACAGTAATAAAATAGAACGAAATAAATAATTTTAGATGAAAGGGCTGCATATCAAATACCTTAACCACAATGCACTAAATATTTCAAGATATTTATACAAAGTAAACAATTCTACATCATAAAAAACATGACAAGACTGTTCTGACGAAATGTTTACACCAGATTTTTAGTTCATAAAATTGTCGATAGAAGTTCTCTTTAAATAATTGAAAAATTGTCATTAGCATCAAAACCACACTCTATGAAATGGCAATGGTACTTTTTGTCTAAGAAAAGCCCCCAAGTGAAATTTGAAATCTAATTTTGATTCCTCAACGCCTACCTATGAACAACCATTAAATATACAGCAGATATGGCAAAAAAAATTAATACCTTTGGTTTGCAAAAAATTTCCAAAATAATTTGTATTTTTCCTAGCTATGAGAACCTAAGTCTTTTTACAATTTCCAAAAAAACTTGTATTCTTCCTAACTATGGAATCCCAAGTCTTTTAAACTATGAGTTTGATTCCGTAACAGCTGGCAAAGCCATTGAACTACTAAAATGGTTTTTAAGTAACACCATGTAGGTGAGGAAAACCGGGTCAAGCAAATTTCGGCCCCCAGCCTCATGAGTAAGAGGGAAAATTGAAGGGGTAAATATGCTATAAGACCTCGGGTTTGTATAGCAAGAAAATCTAAAATCTATACTTTGAAATTTTATTTTTGTTCTATGTGACTATAACCCTTCATCCTTATAATAAGGAAACCCGTCCCTTGGTGGAAGGCATTCTCAATGATCTGGACTGGTAGAAGCTTTCACTCAGGAATATGCCATTCTTACTGGTACCAAGTCCGAAGCAGAGGAGATTACTTCAATAACCTCATAATCAGCAATGTATAGATGTAGCAGCTGTTAGGTACTTGGCTAATAATGTGAAACTTGTGCTGGGTTACAGATGATATTCATATACCAGGTTAGGCAAAACCACATTGAAAGAGTCAAACCATGGGTAATGTGAATCAAGGGGTTTGGTAGACACTTGCCCATCCTCCCTTTTCTTGTAAGATGATGGAAGAGTTGTCTCTATAACAGATCTCTGTCAAATTATAAAGCTTACCTATACAGTATCAAGCACCTAATTCACCATGTAATGGTTCGGAAAACTGCATCCCCTTCAATTCTAACCTCATACCACATTATCTTTGTCCAATGAGGGAGCTAGGAGAACTACATAACTTGTTGAGCAACCAGCAAAGGACTCATGGTAAAAAAAATTGTCCAATGACTTTTGGATAATACCACATAGGTAAAAGCAGGTGAAGGTGGTCTAGATTATTGATTCTTCAGACACCCACCTTCAATACCTAAGATACTGATTGGTTCTTCAGAAAGGCTACTAATGTGGTGATACCCTTGACTTCATGAGTTATTCCGAGTTAGACTATTGTTCCCCAAGCAGGCAACGCATAAGCTTACTGCATCACTTCACAAAAGCAGAAAGACAATATTGTTGGATACCTCATTCTTTTTGTTCCGAGTGCTAAGGAAGAGTCTGCAATACTAAGGACTGATGTGAAAAGTCCTCTTCAAGTAGAATAAAAAAGCAGTGACTGGCATGAGAACATCTCCTCAAGATCCCCATCAACAAGGTATCAGAAGGAGGAGGGTATCAAGAAGGACTTAAAAATGGGTACAAAGACTGGTGGATTCTAGGGCTTAGCCACAAAGTTAGGCACAAAGACAAACATGACAGAACCCCATCCCTCCAAGAGTTCTAAGGACAATGTTCATCTCTCACTTTGAGGGACCCGAGTGTCCAGGCCAGGCAAAGTAAGACAAGGCAAGACAAAGCAAGGCAAGTTCCTTATGAGCATAGGCAGTTCCTAAGAGGAGAGATTAAAGCCTTTCAGTCTAAATACCTGACTCAAATATAAGCAACAGCCTTTCATGGCTGACTAAGAAACGCTTCTCACAGTGGCAGTAGAGGAGGAAGTCCACAACCTGATGAGGAGCAACTACAACTAAAAGACCACATCCCTAGGACACCAATGGCATAAGAGAACCTACTCTCCTTTGCAGACAGCTTCAGAGGACATTCACAAGTATGCAAACATTTCTCTTGAAGCCAAGCAAGAATATCCTCCTGTACTGTCATGAAGTGCATGTGACTCTCCCAAACCAGGATAAAACACTCACATGAACAATTCAAACCACAGAGCCTCAAACTGGTAAGCTACGCACTTGCAGATGAAGTGGAGTTACTCAAGAAAAGACTGATGGACAAGTATCAGGAAATTCAAGTTCTTCAAGAACATCAAAAGTATGTCGATGACTCGCCCCCATCCACCAGTTGACTTTTCTACCAGGAAGAGTTGGCTATAGAAGCCATCAGAATAGTCCTAACCCTTCAAAGTTAAGGTTTTCCATGATCCTGCATGGTACTTCTGGAACACCATTGATACATGCAAGAAGGAGGGAGTGGGTGATCCTGGAGGATGGTAAGTAACCATCTCGACCCTCAATACCCAAGGCTCAGCTTGTTGGGCTACCATTTTGCCCAAGGGTATGGCAGGCATCCCTTACTTACATTACCTCAGAAGAAGGGGGTATTGCCTACTTCAACTTCCCCCCTTACCATCTTCCTCTTTCCACCCTACAGTGGGCAACTCATTTTGCTAAGAAGAAATTCCTCAAGCTCCCTGCTGGGGTTGTTAGAGAGCCAGAGCTCTCCTCACATATGAGCTGAAAAGCACGAACGCCCACAAATGGCTTGGCCACAGTCACCTTTGAAGGACCCGATCTGAAGACAACAACCGCACAGCGAATAAAGAAATGCTGATATTTGGTCTTCCACTATTCCACCACCATCTCCATGTTACTCTCCAAAAAGAGTAACAGCAATCAAAGCACGATATCCTCCTTAGAGATGCTGCACTATTGAAGTTAAGTTATTGAAGTAAGAGCAACAACACAGCAACCTTGTATTGAAGTTAAGTTATTGAAGTAAGAGCAACAACACCGCAACCTTCCTAACACAATATTGACCCTCAGACTGATTGTCTAGAGTGCAAAGAAGGAAACAGCCCTTCCCCAGACAAGATCTACTTTCAGAACTTAGTCAAGCCATCAAAAATCCCTAAACTTGTGCTACAAGCAAATTTCACAACCATGACCAATGTTTACATCAAAATTAACCCTGAAATTAGTTATTAGGTCCTTTGACTGGCCAGACAGTACTACAATGGACCCCTCTTTCTGGTTATGGCTCATTGTTTTCCTTTGCCCACACACACCAAATAGTCTGGCCTATTCTTTCAACATTCTCCTCTGTCCTCATACACCTGACAACACTGAGATTATCAAACAATTCTTCTTCACTCAACGGTTAACTACTGCACTATAAGTTTTCAGTGGCTACTTTCCTCTTGGTAAGTGTAGCTATGGAAAGCAGCTTTTCTAGGAGGACAGTAAAAAATCAAACTATTATTCTCTAGTCTTTGGTAGTGCCTTAGCATCTGTACCATGGTCTTCCAGTGTCTTGGGGTAGAGTTCTCTGGCTTGAGGGTACTCTCGAGCACACTTTTGTATCGTATTTCTCTTCCTCCTGTTTTTTGAAGTTTCTATAGATTGTACATGAAAGATTTATTCTAATGTTACTGCTATTAAAATATGTCATTTTAATTGTTCATTACTTCTCTTGTTTATTCATTTCCTAATTTCCTTTCCTCACTGGACTATTTTTCCTGTTGGAGCCCTTGGGCTTATAGCATCCTTCTTCCCAACTATGGTATTAGCTTTGCTAGTAATAATAAAGTAGAAGTGGATTTCATGACCATGAGTTTGGTGCAGAAAATGAGCTACCTTCTGCTCACACTTATTTCAAAGAAATACCTAAGGATGACAATGCTCCCTTGCAGGAGAGACACAAGACCTTGCCCTACCAGAACAATAATACTGAGGGTCCCAGACTTGGGAAGCAATGGGTACATTATGCTTTATCGGCTCCTACATGGTGATTTAGGCATTGCCTCCTACATTACTAGATGCATTTCTCTAGAGTTTTTAAAGGCTTACCGTACCCGTTTAACCCTTTTAATCTGTGCCAAAATATCTCCTCTCCTAGAGGCAATACAGTATATTAAATCTCTTTTGCCTTTTTGGATTATCTTATGCCTATGGACCTGTGCATTTTTAATTTACTTGCTTTTGCTTTAATGTATCTACTAGTATATTCCAAGCTTGCAAGAGAGAGAGAGAGAAGAGAGAGAGAGAGAGAGAGAGAGAGAGAGAGAGAGAGAGAGAGAGAGAGAGAGAGAGAGAGAGAGAGAGAGAGAGAGAGAGAGAGCTACTAGCATTTCAAATGGATTGTGTATATGTAGGCAGTGAGAGAACAGCATATACAGTATATACATAAGTTACACAAATAGAATTATTGGCAGCCATTTAATTTATCAATGCATATTGTATAGTCACTCATTTCTTCCCATTCTGAGTATTCATAACACTTTTTATATTCTCTTACAGTACCTTCTTTTTTACACATTTAATATAGCATTGCAATTTATTTGGAATGTTCTTTAGTTTTTTTTCTCTTAGGCTTGGTATCTGTTTTAATCATCAAAATATCATATACCTTTGCATGAATGCCATACCTGATGAAAAATATCTACATTTGATTTATTGTCTTCATGAATATGAAGAACGTAGAGGAGAGGTCCCCTTTTTTTGTTTCTTTTGTTTGATATCGGCTACCCCCAAAACTCGGGGAAGTGCCTTGGTATATGTATGTATGTATAAATAATTGTCAAAACAAAAAGATAATTATTTGGGTCATGACTGTTATATTGATAAAAATATACATGGATTTATTACTGCTCTCAAGAGATCTTTTTGGGGATTTCTCCTTTTCCAATAAGCTAGTCTTTTATAACAGCCTTTCAGTCAGATGCAATAGGCAGATTGTTGATTTGGAAAGAGTAATAAGAGCATTGTCAACCAATATGATTGACAATAGCGGTATATTTAGAATTAACCCGGAAATGAACTACTTATATACTGTATGATTCATTTGGTTTTAATAATTGCCATCATAATTGGCCTGGAAAACAAGTTCACAATCTGGAATAAAACTGTTTTTTGGTACCAGTATATAAGAATTAAGCAACTACCTTTCCTAGCTGAGGTCAGCTTAACACCTGAGATAGAAACTGGCAGTGTTGTAGAATTTATTTACCACATTTATAGGAAGAAAAATTTTGCTTTATTGCTGTTAAAAGATAGGGAATTAGGAGGGCATTTAATTGGCAAAAATGTATCGGAAACCAATTACAGTATATTTACATTGTATAACTTATGCTGCCTTCATATACCATACAATACAACAGGAGTGGGATTATCTAATGTGACAACATCAGTCACTGACCATGCCCTACCCTTTTCGCCATGATGCGGCCGATACAGAGGCATGTCTATAGACAATTGCACTGCCACTGGGAACAATATGGCCGAAGCTAGTGCTCAGCACAAAATACTCACAAATAGTGTCCTTAGAATGTCCAAAGATAGCCACAGACTCTTTAGACATTAATCATCTATAACCATGGCCAATTAAGGACAAGGCAAGACTGGATACCAAAGGTGTGAATCCCTGACTGAATTATCTCTATAAATTAGGGCCATAACCAATGGTGTATGGACATTGAAAGGCCATTTAGTCCCCATGTGCAAATGGTGGAATACCACACAGTTGCATTATGAAGTAAAAGTAATTAGGTTGGAAACCAAGATGGAAGAATGGACTCGTGAACAGAGGTATGGCAGAAGACTAAAAAGTCTCTGTACTATGGTCTTCTACGGTCTTGGGTTAGAGTTCTTTTGCTTGAGGGTACACTCTGACACACCATTCTATCTTATTTCTCTCCTCTTATTTCATTGAAGTTTTTATAGTTTATATATAAAATATTTATTTTAATTGCTTTTACTGTTCTTAAATAATTTATTTTAATTGTTAATTAACTCTCTTATTTACTTGTTTCATTTCCTTAATGGGCTATTTTCTCTGTTGGAGCCCCTGAGCTTATAGCATCTTGCTTTTCCAACTAGGGTTGTAGCTTAGCAAGTAATAATAATAATAATAATAATCTAGGGAATAGAAGCTGCAATGACCATCAATTAATTCCTACAGTGCACTAATGGTACTATCCTTGATGATTAATTCACCACTGGAGGAGATATTCACACCTGACAGACCAGACCCACACACCGAGCTTCAGTTGCAGTAATCCTCCTCATTACACTTTCTTTCTGTGGACTGTGCCAGGTAAATTTGAACAGGAGAAACTGGACAGGCATGAGAGGAAGAGAGAAAAGAACCAAAAAGAAGTGTATCCCTTTAAAGATGCTGTCAAAAGATTCTTAGATTTTTCCTCTACCTGCATAGACTACAGCATACACTCCTCACCAAAGGAACTTAGGACACAAAAATGCCCAACATAAAGAACAAAAATATTGGGGATCGATGGACATGTCTAACATTATACAGTACTCCATATGATTCACTTTTCTTCAACAGGGCACAGCCTAAAACTAAGAGGACCAATATCACATACACTTGCAAGATATAATGCAAAATGCAAAGTACAATTGAAATTTAACATCAGACTCCACTTTCACTAACAACAAAAAATAGTTAGCATATAAGTAAACTTTTAATAATTCAATGAAAAAAAATATAAACAATGTTTACTTACATTCCACCTCCCCAAGCATAGACTTGACCATTTGTAGTAAGCACCATACAATGTTCCTTTCCTAATGCTATTTCTGAGACTTGTTGCCTGCCAACTTGTACTGGAATATTACTGCTGTAAGCAACTCCATCTGATTAAAGAAAAAACACATAAATATTCATGCCACACCACAAGATTTTTCAGATCTCTACAATAAAAAATTAAGAGCTGGTATGATCAAAGGATATCAACATAAAAAATGATCATCATCATGAAACATTGATACTTTCATGAGTTATTTAACCATTAATATCATGCAGGGTTATGTGCTATCAATTATATTTTTAGGAAAAGTACTCACCACTGTCAATAGCAAGTAATGCATTGTCTTCAATATTCAACTTCTGGAAAATTCTCTGGGACTGTTTTAATTTCTTAGTCTCCTTGTTATCTAAGGATGAGGAACTACTGCAAGCATCTGAAATAAGCCCAGAGTCTACTGCTACAAGTTCTAGATCAAGTTCTTGTAATTTTTTACATTTAGACTTTTTATCAATGTTCCTCCTTTCATTTTTGTTCTGTACAGTTTTTAAGTTTCTTTCCACATTTCCCCCCTCATGCTCTTCTGGTAACTGAACAGAGTCACCATGACTTTTTCCTAAATCTTTATCTTGAAAATCCCATTGAGAATCTTCTTGTTGTCTTTGAAAAGAGATCAGTCTCCATTTGCTTTCTTTATCCCATAATACAACTGACCCTGTTTCTGTGATAGCTGCTGCTCGATTTTCACTTATAGCCACCTGAAAAAACAAAATTGCTATATGACAACTGATTATCATATATCCAAAGATTTTAAGCAAAAACATCAAGATCTGAAAGTACACAAAAAGGTAAAACATATCTAACTAAAATATTAATAACCTAACTTTTGCGATAAAATCACATAATTCGATACTTATCCATAACTCATATGGCTTATCTATTTAGAAGCATAAACTAGCAAAATCCTACATGCATAGACAATAGCATCAATAATTACCAATCAAGAGATTGTGATGGTCCTATTAGGTTCCCCCTAGAGATCGTTGTGTGTTTGGTCAAGCCTATACCAGTAAGGTAGTAAAAACCAGGCCAATCTATATGGGAGTAAGCAGTGATATATAAATCTTTTAATTAGAAAATTAGTTTTATTTCAATGATACTTACCCAAATTCATAAGACAAACTTCCAAATTATTCCAATTGGTGAGGCATTGGCAGTCCAAATCTGAGAATCTCATCACCCATGACTTACTTGAATATATTCTCACATTAGCAGATTTCAACAACAGATATGCTGTATAGGAAGAATGTGGACAACCTTCTCTTTTCTTAGGGTATGAGAATGAACAAAAGTAAATTGTTATATAAATCTGTAGCCAATCATTTGGTTGGTTTTAACCAAAAGAGGCACAGACCAACCCTTTTCTACATAAGTAGAGTTTTTAACCTATTATTCCCAGAAACTTTACACTACTCAGGATGCAAATACCAGACCTATTATGTGAGTGAAATAACACAGAAAAACTACTACAAACATTACTACGGTAGAAAAAGAAGCAATTTTTATACTGGTATAACCTTTGATTCAGACAGGGAAGGAAAGGAAGGATACTACAGATAAGAAACACCATGTTTTGAAATGTCTGGTATAATAATTCTTTGGCAAAGGTTGAAACCAAAGAACTTGAACTTGCCTTTCAAATTACTGGAATAAATCTTCACTTAAAGGGTGAAAAACCCCCAAATCAAATTCAAGCTTTAGGGTTAAGAGAAGTAAGATAATAAATATTGTCATACCTCTGAAAACAAGAATTTAAATAAAATTCTTCGCATCAGGTGGTAGGAAAGAGACAATTCTAAAGCAAAGCCATTAAACAGGAACTACCCCTTTGGCAGTCTTAAAGGCACATGAAGAGCGAGAAGCCTTTCCCCTACACAATGTAGAAGAGACCCCTCTGGTCCTACTCTGTGCCCCTGGTGACTGTGCCTGCTAAAACGTTTACCTTGTTTGAAATGGACTTTCCTCTCAGCTTTATCACATCAGCTACAAACTTGCTTACCCAATTGTAGGATCAAAGTCACAACAGTGAAGTTGTCATTTTTCAATGTTTCCTGGTATCCAGTCAAACTCTATTAGGAAGCTTTCAAAGTTAAAAGCATTGGTTGGATTTTCAGTAAGTTGATATCCAGGTGTTACAGCTCCTCAAGTGTGCCCCACCTTCCTTGGATACATCTGTAAACAGTGGGACCCCTGGAAGTGGGGAATCAAGTGGAACTCCCTTGGAGGGGATCTCGTCAATCAGCAACTGGACCCGATCATCCAATGTTCCTGTTCCATTGAAATCCAGAGATAGGAAAATTACTGGTTGCCGACCATAAGCATCCATCAACCCTGAAACAATCAAGGTATAGGAACATAGGTCATACAATTATTCCAATGATGGCAGGAAACTCAAAAGACACTGACATCTATGTGCCGGAAGTTCTTGGTTGCATTAGCTTCCTCGGTTTGCTCATACAATCGTTCAATGTGTTATCAGCATACTTTAGTCCTTTATCTTCTGCTCAGCCATGAGACTGCAATTACCAATTGAACATTATTCTCAGATCATGGTCAAAAGAAAGCTGACTGTCTTGGTCCTGAAGCAAGATAGGCAAGTCAATCATTGTGAAAACCCAAGGGGTGAATCTCTTTCGAGGAGGCACTAAAAGAGGTAAGCATGAACTCTTGGTAGAAGTTGAACTTCCAGGTTTGGACTGGTAACTAAAGCCCTGAGAAGGTACTTTACTTCCTATTGAACTGAAAGACGGGTATCTACTGTAAATGCAAGAATTCTTCAGGTTCAATAAGAAGTCTTCTCCCTGATGGCAGAACGTACGGTACTTGCTGCCATCATCTTAAATGGAGTCAAAGAAGGGGAATAGATCAGTCCCCAGGTACCAATCTATTTTTTCACTGGAAAACTTGACTGTAAAGACCTGAAGAACTATCTTGAAGACTTTGAGTGCATTCTTCTCCTTCGTGTTCCTTCAGGACCAACAGGCCCACTGGTAACTAGCTGCAGCTTCAGAAAGGCCCTTGCCTTCTGCCTGGGAAGACTAAGTCAGACTAAGTCTGATTAATTCTTCTGCTCTTCAAGAATGTAGAATTCCAGGTTAAGGGGAAGTATATAAGTCCAAAAGTCCAACATGCAGCTGCTCAGGCTTATCCTGGAAGCAGCTTCCGTGGCAGCAGATTTCAGACCCCAGAACGATATCCCCAATGTCTAACAGTTCCATTGGGTCACTGTTATCGGGGCTGCAATCACTGAATCAATGGACAGTGGAGAAGGTCCACCTTTTCTGATAAGAAGTGGAAGAAGGGAGGCCTCCTTCATCCCTACCGTGGGTGCAGTCGCTGGTCGGTAACATCATGAGCAGGAAATCCCAAAACTGTTCGGGGAGATAGTTTCCGGTGGAAACCCATCCTGGAACAAGACGGCACACAGGTAGGGGAAGTAGCATGTGACAATATTTCATAATGCGGGAAGGTTCTCTACATTCCTCACTTCTCTTGAGAAGCTTTTTATTCCTACCAGCAATGCATGTGCATATTTTCATTAGAAACCAATAACAGGCAGTGGGTGCATGAGCACTAGTATCACGTAACTATACATTTATTAGGGGATGGGTCTCAACCTACATTGCAAATAAGGCAAGAACTTACGAGGATCCCTTCAAAGAATGGAAACATTCTTAATACCACACTATCTCTTCCACAGAGAAGAAACAGTAGGAGTCACACACACGTAGTCTAATAACAGATCTTCCAAAACTTCTTCAATGACATCATCATCTCAACGTTTCTTCAAAGAATCCTTCCTCCCTTTAGGATAGTCACCAGATGGTCTGCGAACAGAATGAAGCAATCGATTGCTTGACTTTGGCTGGAGAGGATTATTGCCACAGATTGTGCGAGCACAATGTGGCATCTTGGTTCTTGTATGAGTGCAGAAATTGGACCTGAGAAGTCAGCTGTTCCATTCCATAAAGCATTAATGACTTGGAAGACCTTAGTGTCTCTGAAACTCTCCAGACTAGGGAAGATGGCATGTCTTGTCTTTGGCCAGATTCATGGAGCGGTAAGATCTAGGTCACGGAACAGTTTTGGCCCATCAGAGAATCTCTTTGAAATATTTCTGGTCTCGTAGTGCTGGGAAGGAACAGAAAACAGGTGTACCAATTCCCTGGCAACTTGAAAGTAGCGATTATCTGAAGAACAAAAGCAAGTTCTGTTTGGTGAGGTTCCCGATCGCCTCGTTCCCAATCATATGATTCTCAATCACGGTTACTGTTCATATTATTCCTGATCATGGCATGCTACCAATCAGGCGGGATACAATAACCATGGAGAACAAGAGTGAGAAGACTTGTTTTGCCAGGAGAGACCCACAATCGGAACGTTCTCATGAAGACGAAACACAAAGGGAAAGAGCATGGGAAACGTCGGCACTCATGAATGGAAGATCTCATAGCCCATAATGTAAGTATGAAGAGAACGATCATAGGTTCGTCTTCCACAGGTATGGTGTACTGGAAAAGCTGGAACGAAGCAAATACCAGAGGTTCCGTAACCGTCAATTCACTGAAGAGCAGGGGCAGGTATACAATCATGTAGTGTCCAACAAGGGAAGTGAATCCTTGAACCACATTCAGAAAAATTCCAGAAACGAAACCTCTCGTCTTGCATATAAGAACGAAACCTCTCGTCTTGCATGTGAGTTAAGAGTAAATGACTCCTATCAATCGGATTTGCTAGACTTCTCCAATGATGTCTTCTACTCAATTCTTCTACAGAAGATGCAGCAAAGACTCAGCAAATATGAGGCAATGGAAAAGGGAGAACCTGAATTTTATCTCCTCCAGAGTCATGCAGGCTGATAATGATGCAATCACAGAGAAACAGACCACAGCAGCATAACCAGGTGACACATCCTTAGCATACATACATACATACATATACCAAAGGCACTTCCCCCAATTTTGGGGGGTAGCCGACAACAACAAGAAACAAAACAAAAAGGGGACCTCTACTCTCTACGTTCCTCCAGCCTAACCAGGGACTCAGCCGAGTTCAGCTGGTACTGCTAGGGTGCCACAGCCCAACCTCCCACATTTCCACCACAGATGAAGCTTCATACTGCTGAGTCCCCTACTGCTGCTACCTCCGCGGTCATCTAAGGCACCGGAGGAAGCAGCAGGGCCTACCGGAACTGCGTCACAATCGCTCGCCATTCATTCCTATTTCTAGCACGCTCTCTTGCCTCTCTCACATCTATCCTCCTATCACCCAGAGCTTTCTTCACACCATCCATCCACCCAAACCTTGGCCTTCCTCTTGTACTTCTCCCATCAACTCTTGCATTCATCACCTTCTTTAGCAGACAGCCATTTTCCATTCTCTCAACATGGCCAAACCACCTCAACACATTCATATCCACTCTAGCCGCTAACTCACTTCTTACACCCGTTCTCACCCTCACCACTTCGTTCCTAACCCTATCTACTCGAGATACACCAGCCATACTCCTCAGACACTTCATCTCAAACACATTCAATTTCTGTCTCTCCATCACTTTCATTCCCCACAACTCCGATCCATACATCACAGTTGGTACAATCACTTTCTCATATAGAACTCTCTTTACATTCATGCCCAATCCTCTATTTTTTACTACTCCCTTAACTGCCCCCAACACTTTGCAACCTTCATTCACTCTCTGACGTACATCTGCTTCCACTCCACCATTTGCTGCAACAGCAGACCCCAAGTACTTAAACTGATCCACCTCCTCAAGTAACTCTCCATTCAACATGACATTCAACCTTGCACCACCTTCCCTTCTCGTACATCTCATAACCTTACTCTTACCCACATTAACTCTCAACTTCCTTCTCTCACACACCCTTCCAAATTCTGTCACTAGTCGGTCAAGCTTCTCTTCTGTGTCTGCCACCAGTACAGTATCATCCGCAAACAACAACTGATTTACCTCCCATTCATGATCATTCTCGCCTACCAGTTTTAAACCTCGTCCAAGCACTCTAGCATTCACCTCTCTCACCACTCCATCAACATACAAGTTAAACAACCACGGCGACATCACACATCCCTGTCTCAGCCCCACTCTCACCGGAAACCAATCGCTCACCTCATTTCCTATTCTAACACATGCTTTACTACCTGTGTAGAAACTTTTCACTGCTTGCAACAACCTTCCACCAACTCCATATAACCTCATCACATTCCACATTGCTTCCCTATCAACTCTATCATATGCTTTCTCCAGATCCATAAACGCAACATACACCTCCTTACCTTTTGCTAAATATTTCTCGCATATCTGCCTAACTGTAAAAATCTGATTCATACAACCCCTACCTCTTCTAAAACCACCCTGTACTTCCAAGATTGCATTCTCTGTTTTATCCTTAATCCTATTAATCAGTATTCTACCATACACTTTTCCAACTACACTCAACAAACTAATACCTCTTGAATTACAACACTCATGCACATCTCCCTTACCCTTATATAGTGGTACAATACATGCACAGACCCAATCTACTGGTACCATTGACAACACAAAACACACATTAAACAATCTCACCAACCATTCAAGTACAGTCACACCCCCTTCCTTCAACATCTCAGCTTTCACACCATCCATACCCGATGCTTTTCCTACTCTCGTTTCATCTAGTGCTCTCCTCACTTCCTCTATTGTAATCTCTCTCTCATTCTCATCTCCCATCACTGGCACCTCAACACCTGGAACCGCAATTATATCTGCCTCCCTATCATCCTCAACATTCAGCAAACTTTCAAAATATTCCGCCCACCTTTTCCTTACCTCCTCTCCTTTTAACAACCTTCCATTTCCATCTTTCACTGTCTCTTCAATTCTTGCGCCGGCCTTCCTTACTCTCTTCACTTCTTTCCAAAACTTCTTCTTATTCTCTTCATATGACTGATCCAGTCCCTGACCCCACCTCAGGTCAGCTGCCCTCTTTTCCTCACGTACCTTGCGCTTTACTTCCACCTTTTTCTCTCTATATTTTTCATACTTCTCTATACTATTACTCTGCAGCCATTCTTCAAAAGCCCTCTTTTTCTCTTCCACTTTTACCTTCACTCCTTCATTCCACCATTCACTGCCCTTCCTCATGCTGCCTCCAACAACCTTCTTGCCACATACATCACTTGCAATCCCAACAAAATTTTCTTTTGCTAACTTCCACTCCTCCTCTAAATTACCAGTTTCTCTTACTCTCACCTCGTCATATGCCATTTTCAACCTTTCCTGATATTTACTTTTTACCCCCGGTTTTATTAGCTCTTCAACCCTCACTAGCTCCCTTTTACATCCACCTACTCTATTCCCCCACTCTTTTGCTACAACCAATTTTCCTTCCACCAAAAAATGATCAGACATACCGTTAGCCATACCCCTAAACACGTGCACGTCTTTCAATCTTCCAAACATTCTTTTTGTTATCAACACATAATCCATTAATGCCCTTTCTACTACTTTTCCATTTGCCACTCTTACCCATGTATACTTATTTTTATCTTTCTTTTTAAAAAAGCTAGCACTTATTACCATCTCTTGTTCAACACACATATCTACCAGTCTCTCACCACTCTCATTTTCACCTGGTACGCCATATTTCCCAATGACACCTTCTACCTCTCCAGCACCCACTCTAGCATTTAAGTCACCCATAACAACTACATAATTCCTTCTACCCAGTCCTTCTACACACCTAGTTAATTCACTCCAGAACTCATTCCGCTCTTCTTCACTTTTCTCACTACCTGGCCCATACGCACTGACAAACGCCCAACATTCCCTACCCAACCTAACCCTTACCCACATTAACCTAGATGATATCTCCTTCCATTCCACTACTTTACCTGTCATCCATTCACTCAACAATAAAGCCACACCCTCTCTCGCTCTTCCCCTTTCAATCCCAGACACTCTACCAGACATTTCACCAAACATCACTTCACCCTTTCCTTTCATCTTTGTCTCACACAAGGCCAATACATCCATCCTTCTACTTCTAAACATACTTCCAATCTCACATCTTTTACTCTCTATCGTACTACATCCACGCACATTCAAACACCCCAAAACTAGAGTGCGGGGAGCAGTTACTCTCCCCCCAGCTCCATCTCTTTGTTGCTGTCTCACAGGATACTTTTACAGGAGAGGGGGTTCCCAGCCCCCTCGTCCCGTCCCTTTTAGTCGCCTCTTACGACACGCAGGGATAACGTTGGCGCTATTCTAATTTTTATATGCCCCCGCGGCCACAGGGGGCATCCTTAGCACATGCTGAATTTGGCTGAAACTGAGGGAGAGAAGGGCGGCAATCCTCCCCTCAAAATTGACGGCAGTGGAACCCTTCTCCTGAAAGAGCACCAGCAATGTCTAATAAAACCAAATTCATTGGGTTCACGTTGTCGTCGTCTTTGTAAGTCTACACACACACAAGGAATGGAACAGGGCATGCTCCACAGAAACAAGAATGTTGGATAACAGCAGGTAGCACAGAACAATCTGAAAGAAAAAGCATGGACTAAAGCAGCCAGATGCAAATGCCAAAAAGTAAGCCTGTACAATCCAATGGCCTCCGTAAAAGTGAGGGTTGCTCTACATGTCGAGAGGGTAGGGGGTCTACCTGTCGAGAGGGCGGAGCTTACCTGTCAGGTGGGCAGAGTCTACCTGCTACACGACAGGTAACTATGTTTACCTTATTAAACAGACGTTTAGAGGTTCACTTAATTAATAGTATCAAAGGATGATGGTTTGTATTCATGTAGGAACAAATATGAGAAAATGCACTTCTAAATTATTACCGCATCCCTAAAAGGACAACAAGTTATAATACAGTACACTAAATATAGAATAGTTAGGTAAAATTAACGAATTGTGCAAAAGAAGCCATTTGATTACCATAAGTGTGCTGTTCTATCTTACAGTGTACAATTACTTAGTAAAAAAATTTCCTAAATTAGGATTAAAATTTTTCTTTAATATGACATCTAGTTAATTCTTAAAAGATTATGCATTAAATATTTCCTTTATTCTTTACTGATAAATTTTATAAGATTAATAGCAAAATATAAAACAAAATGTGTGGTTTAGCTTAGTCTATATACCAAAAAAATATATATAAAGTAGAAAGAATGAATAATAATGTGAAGAAAAAAATAGAGATAGTTGGTCTTTCATTAGTTTCAAGAGCCCTGATGTTAAGGTGATTTTTGACGTAGGTTGGATTTTCACCTTATAAAGTGACTTACTGTAATGTTTTCTATAAACATACTGAACACAAAAAGGACTTATAACCTAAAAATAGACTTCCAATAATTATTTTCCGATGTAGAAACCAACTTAACATGGATGTTATTTTGGTATTTAACATTCAAGGATAAGCGGCGTAAAATCGTGAATGTTTTTTTTTATTTAACATTTCAGGATGAGCGATGTAAAGTCATGGATTTTTTTTTAATTTAATATTAAAGGCTGAGCGACAAAGTCATACCTTTTTTTTTTTCTTTAACATTTAAGGATGAGCAACGTAGTCATGGATTTTTTTTTGTATTCAACATTCAAGGATGAGCGACGCAAAGTCGTGGATGTTTTTTTTGTATCTAACATTTAAGGATGAGAAATGTAAAGCCATGGATTTTTTTTTTTTTTGTATTCAACAATTAAGGATGAGTGACATAAAGTCATGGATTTTTTTTTTATTTAACATTTAAGGATGAGCAACGTAAAGTCATGGATGCTTTTTTTGGTATTCAACATTTAAGGATAAGCGACATAAAGTCATGGATTTTTTTAATTTAATATTTAAGGATGAGCGAAGTAAAGTAATGGATTATTTTTTTTTTATTTAACATTTAAGGATGAGCAACATAGTCATGAATTTTTTTTAAATTTAATATTTAAGGATGAGCAACATAAAGTCGTGGATGTTTTTGTGTATTTAACCCTAGATAGGTACGCTCCTCGGACACCCCTTTAAGGGTATACTCGGTCGCGCGCGACCCCGACTCCGAAAAAAATTCAGGAAAAATTTAGTTATGCCTCAATCTGTATTGTTTGACTTGCTAAAAATACTTCAAAGAATGCTAAAAACTACTGAAAATATAAATGATACCAATCTACAAAATAACTATTTATTGGAAATATATTAAAAATTTAAGTATACAAAAAAAAGACGACGTAAATAATCACAAAAAATAGAAATATACATATACACATAAATCCCTTTAGGGACACCTTCTTAGATGGCAAAGCAACAGCGTGTAATTGCTGGAAATGAGTTGGACCCATAGAAGTCAAGATCTGAAATGAGAAAAAACGGGTAACTTTTTTTGGCCAAAAAAAATTTGTCCAAATTTCATGAATTTTTTTGGGTACCCAAATGAAATAGGAAGAGGCTAATTTTTTTATAGAATAAACTCATATTATCCTAGAACAGAAATACATAATAAAATGTGCACTAAGATGTAATTTACTGTTATATCAGGGGCGAAATCTAAAGGTCATTTTTTGACGGCCTAGTTTCCCAATGTAAAATTTCTTATGAAAATCATTGTATCTCCTATAAAATATGATATTTATACATTAAAATATACCAAAATATCACGAATTCTATACAGAACAAGAATATATAGAGATATGCCAACTTACCTTTCGGGTATGTCAACAAAATGGCCGCAGACCGCAACAACTCTTACAGCCCAATCTACCACTTGAAATGAAGAATGGGGTTGCAAACTCTATATTATCATCAACATCTCTTTTTAACTCCATTAGAAGTGTGTTGATGACATCCATGCCGAGGGAATACTGCCTGCTGGCCATTATTGAAGATAAATTCAAAATAAATAGAAAAAAATCAAATTTGCAAAAAATAAAAAAAATTCAGAAAATGACAAATTCGAAGATAATTTGTATTTTTCCTAACCATACAAACCTTAGCTATTTACAGAGGGTTTACCTTTTAGCGCAGCTGAAATGACGAGCCAATAGTTTTAACAAGGGTTAATTACCCCCGCGCTAGTTAGCGGGGGGTGGGGAAGGGTAGCTTGCTACCCCTCCCCCCTCCACACACCGGTGACTTGCTTCACTTCACTTAGAGGTAGGACTTGACTTGGGGGTCAGGGATGGCGGGCACATATGTGTAAATAGCTAAGGTTCTTATGGTTAGGAAAAATACAAATTATCTTCGAATTTGTCATTTGTTCCGTAACCGAAATACAAACCACGCTATTTACAGAGGGTGACTTACCCCTTAGGAAGGGTGGAAAGTCCCCAGCCTTACTGACTTCGGCTTGCCCGGGGGCTCGATCCCTCAGTGAGCAGCACTAGATAGAGGGAGCCCCTGTACCTCACAAGTTCCTAGCATCGCTAGGAACGAGTGGCCTACATAAGCAGTGTGAGGAGGAGAGTGTGACTCATCCTATGAAGTTGACCTTGAGACCTTCAGATAGGAATTCTAGGATAGGACGTTCCCCATACCACCTCGTCAGGGTATGGGAGACGCAACAGTATTAAGCTTAATACTAGGAGCACAAAGAAGCATGGGTTACCTGCAGAGGTCGAGGTCAGCTATGCGAGGACCAGGATGCTGCTTCCCCAAGAGAGGGGAGAATGAAGAAAGAAGTAAGGGTCAGACATACTCTTTCATTCACGCAGACTAAGACCGGGTAACAACGCCCTCAACCTACTGCTACTTGTCCATTAAGGAGCCTGAGGTTAGACCAGCTGTTGTGCAGCCACCACAGGGCCGATAAAAAACGTATCGAGGCTCCTGTGGGTCACGTCTTGCAGGTAGTGGGCTGTGAAGGTCGTTTGACGCTTCCAGACCCCAGCTTGAAGTACCTGCGTCACAGAGAAGTTTCTCTTGAAGGCCAGGGATGTAGCAATACCCCTGACATCGTGGGCCCGAGGGCGATGTGACGGAGGAGGGTCAGGATTCAGGGCATGGTGGATAACCCTTCGAATCCAAGCTGAGATGGTGTTCCTGGTGACCCTCCTCTTTGTCCTGCCTGTGCTCACAAACAAAGCTCGCACATGAGGACGGACTGCAGCCGTTCTCTTCAAGTAGTGCCTCAGACACCTCACTGGACATAGTAGCAGCTGGTCTGGGTCGTTTGTTACAGAACGGAGACTCGCGATCCTGAAAGAGTCGAACCGAGGATCCGGCACTCCAGGATTCCGAGTCTTGGCCACAAACTCAGGGACGAACCTGAACGTTACCTCCCCCCATCCCCTTGAATGGGCGATGTCGTACGAGAGACCAAGAAGTTCACTAACTCGCTTAGCCGAAGCCAAGGCGAGTAGGAAAGCCGTCTTCCAAGACAGGTGGCGATCGGAGGCCTGGCGTAATGGCTCGAAGGGAGGTCTCTTAAGAGACCTGAGGACTCGAACCACGTTCCAAGGAGGGGGTCTCACTTCCGACTGGGGGCAGGTAAGCTCATAGCTACGTATGAGTAAAGAGAGTTCTAGCGATGAAGAAATATCCACGCCCTTCAATCTGAAGGCCAAGCTTAAGGCTGAGCGATAGCCTTTCACTGCCGAGACAGAAAGGCGCATTTCTTCTCGCAGATACACGAGGAAGTCCGCTATTGCTGGAATACGTAGTGGCATCGAGTGGAGAGATACCCCTTCCACGACACCAACCACAAAAGACTCTCCACTTTGCTTGGTAGACTCCCTCAGAGGACCTTCGCAGGTGCCGAGACATTCTCTCCGCAACCTGTTGCGAAAAGCCTCTCTCCGCGAGGAGACGCTGGATAATCTCCAGGCGTGAAGCCGAAGCGAGGCTACGGCCCTGTGAGGGACGCCGGAGTGGGGTTGTCTGAGAAGCTCGTGTCGTGGAGGAAGCTCCCTTGGTAGTTCCGTCAGGAGTTGCAGAAGGTCCGGGAACCATTCCGCGTGATGCCATAGCGGAGCTACCAGAGTCATGGAACAGTTGACCGATAGTCTGGTCCTGTTGAGCACCCTTCTCATCAGACAGAACGGTGGGAAGGCGTACACGTCGATGTTGTCCCACCGTTGCTGGAAAGCATCTTGCCAGAGTGCCTTGGGGTCCGGGACTGGTGAGCAGTACAGGGGCAGCTTGAAGTTCAAGGCTGTCGCGAACAAGTCCACAGTCGGGGAACCCCACAAAGTCAGGACTTTGTTGGCTATCTGAGGATCCAAAGACCACTCGGTACTCACTATCTGCGAAGCCCTGCTCAGACTGTCGGCGAGCACATTCCTCTTGCCAGGAATGAAGCGAGCTGATAGTGTTATCGAGTGGGTTTCGGTCCACCTCAGAGTCTCTACTGCAAGATGGGATAGCTGTTGCGAAAAAGTGCCTCCCTGCTTGTTGATATAAGCCACTACCGTGGTGTTGTCGCTCATCACCACCACGGAGTGACCCGCCAGGGACCGTTGGAACTGCTGAAGAGCCAGAAAGACGGCCTTCAATTCTAGCAGGTTGATGTGTAGGCACTTTTCTGATTCTGACCAAAGGCCTGAGGCCCTCTGGTTCAGAACGTGCGCCCCCCACCCTTCTTTTGACGCGTCCGAAAACAGAGTCAATTCCGGGGGGAGGACGAGAAGACTCACTCCTTTCCGCAGGTTCTCGTCGGCCAGCCACCACCGCAAGTCCGTCTGTTCCAGAGACCCCATTGGGACCCGAATGTCCGGGGAATCGGATCCTTGATTCCACCGGGATTTGAGCCGCCATTGAAGGGATCTCATCCTGAGGCGGCTGTTTGGAACCAGACGGGCCAGGGAGGATAGGTGGCCTAAGAGACGCAACCACGATTGGGCGGGGAGTTCTTTTCGCCTGAGAAAGGGTTCCGCCACCCTCCTCAGCCTTGCTATCCGGTCATCTGATAGAAAGGCTTTGTGGAGATTGGTGTCTATTAGCATGCCTAGATAAACCAGTCGTTGGGACGGCTGCAGAGAGGACTTCTCAAGGTTTACCACGATCCCCAGATCCTGGCAAAGTCCCAGAAGCCTGTCTCGGTGCCGAAGAAGGGTCGACTCCGAGTCTGCTAGGATCAGCCAATCGTCCAGGTAACGAAGGAGACGAATGCCGTTCCTGTGCGCCCAAGATGAAATCAGGGTGAACACTCTGGTGAACACCTGAGGAGCTGTGGAGAGACCGAAACACAGCACCTTGAACTGGTAGATCTTGTTGTCTAGGCAGAATCTCAGGTACTTCCTGGAAGACGGATGGATTGGGATCTGGAAGTACGCGTCCTTTAGATCCAGTGTACACATGAAGTCTTGTGGTCTCACCGTGTCTGCTGTCTCCATGCTGAACCGGGTTTGTTTGACAAACCTGTTCAGAGCTGAGAGATCGATGACGGGTCTCCAGCCTCCAGTAGCCTTCTCTACAAGAAAGAGTCGACTGAAGAAGCCTGGGGAGCCGTCCACGACCTCCTGGAGAGCACCCTTCTCGAGCATGGTCTCGACTTCGGCCTGAAGGGCCAGCCCCTTTGCCGATCCCGTGGCATAGGAGCTCAACGACACTGGATTCGCTGTCAGGGGAGGTTGAGATGTTGTGAACGGGACGCGATAACCTTGGCCGATCACAGAGACCGTCCAAGCATCGGCCTCGTGTTGCTGCCACCTGCGGACGCAACTCTGAAGGCATCCCCCCACAGTTGGACATGCAGGGGGACTGCCACCCCTAGGGCTTGCGGCCGCGGCCGCCACCCCTAGGAGTCCTGCCTCCCCTGGAGGACTTACCGCCCCTCTTGACCTTGGCTGGAAAGGGCTGGGGCTTAGACACCACTTTCTTAGCTGCCGGTGCCTGTTTGGGAGCCTTACGAGGCTGTTGCTGCTGTTGTGGCGGGGCTGGAGGCTTATAGGGCCGAGTTGTAAGGGCCCTGTGGAGGAGGGAGTCCGTGCTGGATTTCCTCCACCTCTCAGCCGTTCGCTCCATGTCTTGAGGCTCAAACAGGCTCTCCCCCAGAAGGGATGCATGTCGGAGCCTACACACATCTACGGCGGGGACCTTCGGATGGAATCTCTCGTACACAGCATCGCGACGCTTCAACACCGAGTTGGCCCACAGGGTGGTAACCTGGTGCGCAAAAAACTCGATGGAGCGGGTGCCCGAGAGCAAGAAGGTCTCTAGGGCCTTCCTATTGGTCTCCTTGGACAAGTCCTCCGATCGCAATAGGATGCCCAGAGATCCTAGCCAGAAGTCCAGCCACGAAGTGGCCTGCATGGCACACTTAGCGACCTTCTCGTGGTTAAGGATCTCTGCCGCCGAGAACGACACCTGCCGGGCAGAGAGTTTCTCAAGGGGAACTCCCTTCGCCAGCTCCTCCACAGAGTGATGGAGAGGAAGAGCGAGGTTGTGCTCACCCAGGATCTCGAAATACCTCCTCTGCTGGAGGCGAGGAGGAGGGATGAGCTTGTTCCCGGCAGTGGAACGACTGGAGGAGGCAAGAAGTGCGAGCTGAGCGTTGGCCCTAGCCCTGGCACTCTTCAGCCCCCGAGACCAGGGCAGAGCTGCACTGGTCTTAGGAGCCTTCCGAACGTCAAACACTTCATCCAGAATCGTGTCTTTGCCTTCACGGGGGCGATGACTGGATCCGTAAGCCTGTTAAGTTGCCTTATCAGGCTTAGGACCTGCCAGAAGGCATGTTCGGATTCTTGCTGTTCTCCCTGCGGGCTGGCAGCTAAGTCTCCTGCCCCAGGAATCTGTTCCTGGGGTGATACGTGGACATTCCCCTGGGTAGTCGTGGGTTCCTGACGAATCCTTGCAGAGGATTTAGGGACGTCTTGGAATCCTTGGATTCCCTCCTGGGAGGGATACAGGATCCCAACAACGAGGTTCGAGGGGCCCCTTCCTCACGAGACGATTCTCCTGCCTGAAGCGAAGTCTCCCCCCCTGGTGCCAAGGGGAAGACTACCGCCCCACAGGACTCACCTGAGGACGGAAAGGCCTCGTCCACGGGAGAAGGAGAGAGTACTCGTGCAGGAGAAGGGCTCTTCGCGACCGACCTCTTGGGAACCAACTTCGCCCTGGGGGAAGTCACCACGAAGTCCACTCCTCTCTTTCTCTTCAGCGTAGGAGAGAGAGCCGTTGGTTTGTTACCCTGGCCGGCGAGTGCTGGTTTCATAACCCTCACTAACGCCCGTGCCAGAGGACCAAACCAAGTCTACTGCTCCAAGGACACAGAGTCCGAAATCCTCGCTAAAGGGAAAGGGATCGGGCGATCATTTGGAGTGGACACGACGGTACCTGCCTGAAAAGAAGGTGGGGAAGAATGATGTACTAACCTCTCCTCGTCCTGCACTACCAACCTGTGTTTGGATGGAGGTGATCCCGAGTGCCTTCTAGGAGCACGCGTTCCTGCTGCTACCACCGGCTGCGGAATTCGCCGCGAACGATGGTCGCGCGAGGTCGAATGGTCGCGCGGGCGCGCAGGTGGATGATCGCGCGGGCGCGCGGGCGAGCGGGCGCGCGGGCGCGCGGGCGAGCGGGCGCGCGGGCGCGCGGGCGAGCGGTCGCGCGGGCGCGCGGGCGGGCAGGTAAATGAACGCCTGTCCGAGGCGACGAACGCAAGCGTTGGCGCGACAGCGAGGGAACGCGCTGCCGCGTAGGTGAGGAAGATCGCTGGCGATGTAGATCCACAGGCGATCGATGACGAGCTGGTGAGTGCAGTCGCTCAAGTTGGCGATGGCGCGATGTGGCATGTCGACGCACTGGCGTGCGATGGTGAGCAGCATGCGCAGGTGAATGACCGCGTAATGGTAAGCGATGGCGAGCAGCATGCGCAGGTGAATGATCGCGTGATGGGGTGCGATGGTGATCAGCATCTGCAGGAGGGCGATCGTGCAGGGGCGAGCGATGGCGAGCAGCATGCGCAGGAGGGCGATCGCGTGATGGCGAGCGATGGCGAGCAGCATGCGCAGGTGGGCGATCGCGTGATGGGGTGCGATGGTGATCAGCATCCGCAGGAGGGCGATCGTGCAGGGGCGAGCGATGGCGAGCAGCATGCGCAGGAGGGCGATCGTGCAATGGCGAGCGATGGCGCGATGGCGAGCTAGAAGCTGGCGAACCATGTTCCTTCAGGAGCGTTGGAGAACGTTGGCGCGCTAGCTGTCGCTGTTGAATAGGCGATACTAAGATCGCCTGTGCGCGCTGGCAAGCAGGTGAACGCTGGCGAGGAGGTAATCGCTGGCGCGTAGGTGATCGCTGGCGAGCAGAAGGTCAACGCGTGTCATGTGAAAGGACAGGTGGCGCGGCGCGTTCACGAGCAGGAACTGGCAGATCGCTGGCGCGTTGGCGAACATGTGTTTTTGACACGCGCAGCACGATGTTGCGTAGCCACAGGACCAGGCAGATGGTGAGCAGGGAGTTCAGCAGGAACTAAAGGGTGGTCAGAGACCGCAGGGCGATGGTCCTCAAATGAGCGCTGACGCTCGGAAGAGAGCTGACGAGTAGGAGAGCGCTGGCGAGGGGGGCGAACATCAGGAGAGAGCCGACGAGCAGGAGAGAGCCGACGAGCAGGTGAGCGTCGGCGAGCAGGAGAGTCTTGGTGAGCAGGAGATCGTCGACGAGCAGGAGAGCGCTGAAGATCAGGAGAGCGCTGGCGAGCAGGAGCGCGCTGGCGAGCAGGAGAGCACTGGCGAGCAGGAGAGCGCTTGTGCGCTAGCACTGCTCGCGTAAGGGAAGGATCCCTTAGCCCCGAAGGGACCGTTGCTCGTCGGGTGACGAGTTCTCCAGAAGGCGAAGATGTGGCAGGAGATGGTGAGCGGTCTGCAGAGAGGTTCAAGGAGGGCGGAGCTGTAGGTTGAGGCTGACGAGGAGAGTCCCCCCCGGAGGATGAGGACCCAAAAAGGCGTCTCTTAGTCCCCCTGTAAGGGGAAGGGAGGCCCTTGTGGCGTAGCGGACGGTGAGCCTTACGGCGGAGGCGGCCTCGGGGAAGATCGTTGGGACCATCGGTCCTCCGAAGGGGAGTCTCCGTTAAAGCACTTCCCTCAGAAGGAAGCTGAGCAGCAGCCAAGACCGAAGGACTCACTTCCCCCTTCGAAGGATGTACGGAAGGAGGAGGAGAGCCTTTAGCACCATCACCCGCAACAGCACCTGCGGCGGAAGGCCCAGCCACGTCGGAGGCCTCTGTCACCACGACGTCGACAATAGACAGAGGGTCTACCTCTGCTACCGCCGGCGACTGCTTAACAGCGGCCCCCAACGAGACAAGGTCAATAAGAGCGACCCTGGAGGGCAAGCCCTTAGGCCCCAGGGACGACCAAATCTGTAAAAGATCATCACTGGATAAGGCATTATCAATAACCTCCCCCGGAGGAGGAGGGGGAACCGCCTCGCTATGGGAGGCGACGCCCTCTCCCCCCACCGAAGGTTGGGAAACAGAACAAGGGCCTGCGCTCCCACTCGGCCGACTCTCCTTAGGAGGCGGACGAGGGGGAGCTTCGGAGGAGGTTTGGGCGGCGGAAGAAGAGTCCCGAGAACCTTCCTCCTTCAAGGCTAACCCCGGAGGAGAACGGTCTCTCTTGGACTTCTTCTTACGCCGACGGCCAAACCTCTCCCACTGGGAGGCAGACCACTCCCTGCACTCACGGCACATGTTCTCCTGGTCACACCGTCGGCCCCGACATTGAGGGCAGAGGGTGTGCGGATCCGTATTTACGTCCGACATGAAAGTCCCACAAGGACGACCGGCAACTCCAGGGCATGTACGCATTGTAAAGAAATAACTGAAGGTCAACTTCCAACCAACACACACGCTGAAAAGAAAAAGCAGAAAATTAAAGGCTGTCACGAGGGCGATGAGCAGACACGTCTGATCACCGCCGAGCCAAAAGTGAAGTGAAGCAAGTCACCGGTGTGTGGAGGGGGGAGGGGTAGCAAGCTACCCTTCCCCACCCCCCGCTAACTAGCGCAGGGGTAATTAACCCTCGTTAAAACTATTGGCTCGTCATTTCAGCTGCGCTAAAAGGTAAACCCTCTGTAAATAGCGTGGTTTGTAATTCGGTTACGGAACAATTAGCATTTGAGGGAAGATGGACCTCACGGCAATATATGGCATCTAAGCCAAAACCAATGTCGTGCAAGTGGTAGACACACCATCCATCCACACTTTCCAACTATAAAGAACCAAACAAGAATCAACACTGTTCAACAATTTATAATTATGTAATAACTTTGCTGTTTGATCACTTACCCCTATAAAGGTATGTCAGGGTCGAGGTCGACCCCTGGGGGGGTAAAAAAACGGGGAAGGAGGGAAGTTAGACGAAAATCAGTCCTAAAGCAGACAATGGCATGTAGACTAGTCACCCCTTGCAGGTCGATCACTTCCATATTCGAGACAGCTGATGATTTATGGGGAAAAAACAGGTTTTGAAAATGCTGCAGGGGTCGCATACGACCCATCATACCTTTCCAGGGTTAACATTTAAGGATGAGCGATGAAAAGTCAGCAACTATTGGAACTGATGAAGAGCTAGGTATGCTGCTCTTATCTCTAGAAGATTATGTGCTTGTACTTTTCCGACTCTGACCAAAGGCCGGAGATCATATGGTGCAGCAGGTGAGGCCCCCACCCTTCTTTTGATGCATTTGTGAAGAGCATCAAATAAGGAGGGGGAACGAGAAGATTCTGGCCTCGACGATGGTTTTCGTCTAGCATCCACCTACTCAAATCCGTCACCTGATCCTGAGTTATAGGAACTGGGATGTCCGGTGGATTGGAGAGCTGGTTCCACACAGACTTCAGTTGCCACTGCAGGGATCATATCCTGAGGCGGCCGTTTGGAACAAGACGGATGAGAGAGGTTAAATGACCTAACAGACTCAACCAACAAGAGGCTGGAAGAACTTCTTTCCTGAGGAAGGGTGCAGCCACTTCCTTCAGTCTGTGTACTCTTTCGTCTGATGGGAACACTTTCCATTGGACGGTGTCTATGATTATACTGAGGTACAGTATACCGGTCTCTGTGAAGGTTGCAGTAATGATTTCTCGTTATTTATCAGAACCTGCAGGTCCTGACAAAACTCGAGAAGCATGTCCCTGTGATGAAGAAGGGTCGTCTCCGAGTCTACTAGGATCAGCCAGTCGTCCAGATATCTGAGAGGACGGATGCCGTTTCTGCGAGCCCAAGATGACACTAGTGCGAACACTCTAGTGAATACACGAGGAGCTGTCGCGAGACCGAAGCATAGAACTTTAAACTGTCATGATTTTTCCTCGTCTATGAATCTCAAATACTTCCTTGAAGATGGATGGATTGGGATCTGGAAGTACAGTATGAGTCCTTCAGATCCAGTGTGCACATGAAGTCCCTTGGACGAACCACTTGGATGACCATGTCTGCATTCTCCATTCTGAACTGAGTCGGTTGAACAAGCTTGTTCAGAGGGGAGAGATCAATGACTAGTCTCCAGCCTCCAGTCATCTTTTTCACTAGGAAAATTAGACTGTAGAAGCCTGGGGACCTGTCCGCAACCTCTTGGAGAGCGCCCTTCTGCAGCATGGTCTGGACTTCGGCCCTGAGGGCCAGCTCATTTGCAGATCCCTTCTCATAGAAGCTTAAATGCACTGGATCCCAAGTCAGAGGAGGGGAAGATTGAATGAACGGGACGCGATACCCTAGAGCGATCACTTCGACCGTCCAGAGATCAGCCCCATGGAGCTGCCACCTCTGCCAGAGGTGCTGTAGGGATCCTCTCCCACAAGTGGCAGGAGTTGAGGAATGCCATTCCTACTAGGAATGACCACCTCAGCCACCTGCCTTTCCTCCCTTCTTTCCTCTGAAGGACTTGGACTCTTTCTGTCCTTTGAATGGAAAGGGCCGCTTAGACACCTTAGAAGACAGAGGACCTAGAAATTAACTGGTAAGTAGAGGAAGGTGCTTGTTGAGGCCATGAAGACTGGGAAGGTCTACCATAGGTCCACGATGTCATGACCCTATGGAGGAGAGAATCGTTTGACGATTTCCTCAATTGCTCAGCAGCCCTCTCTATCTCTTCCGGAACGAAAAGAGATGAACACTCGAGGGTGGAATTCCTCAACCGAGAGACCTCCACTTTCGGCACCTGTTTGTGGAACTACCTATGACGGTATCCCTTCTCTTGAGAATGGCATTCGTCCATAGGTTGATAACGTAGTGTGATAGAAACTCAAGAGTCCGGGTACCTGACAACAGGAAAGACTCCATAGTCTTCCTGGCTGACTTCTTCGAAAGATAGTGGGAGCGAACCATGAAACCTAAGGATCCCAGCCATAGATCAAGCCACAAAGCAGCCTGCATGGCGTACTTCACACCTCTCTCTTTGTTTAGGAGCTCAACTGCTGAGAGCGAGGCCGTCAGAGAAGAGACGGTCTGAGTCGGTACACCCTTTGTCAAGGACTCTATTGAAGGGTCCAGGGTCATGGTGGAGCATGGTTCCCCTTCAATCTTGTAATACTTCCTTTGTAAAACAAAAGGAAAAGGAAGGGACCAAGAGGAGGAACCTTCCCTCAAGGAACTAGAAGCTCCAGCTATCTGGGCGATAGCTTTCCTTTTGGCGGCTGACAAACCCTTGGACCAGGGCAGAGCTGCACTAGACCTGGAAGACTTCTGGGTCTCAAATATCTCATCAAGAATTATATCCTTCCCGTCCTGGATGGTGGAGCCAGGAGTGAACAGCCTGTTGATGGCCCTCATTCAAGCAAGGACCTGCCAAAAGCTATGCTCCGACTCACGTCTCTCCTGTTCAGAGTGATAGTTCAGACTGGCCACCTTTGTTAGATTCTTGTCTTCTGAAACGAAGGGGTCTTCCACCTCCAGGCTCCCATCCAGAGCCTGGGGTAAGTCAGGGTCATCAACAGAATCACTGGGAGGACCCGCCACAGGGACCATCTCTGTGCCTCAGCCAATCTAGCTTCCCGTGCCGCAACATTCTAAGGTTTTGCCTTCATGTCCTTCCCTTCCCTACGCATAGGACGCTCCTCCACGGTTTTAGGAGGGGGAACCTGCGAGGTTTTTGAGACACTTGACAAAGCCTTGGCATTAGGAGCTGAAGGCTCCTCCTCTGGAGGAGGTACAGAAACCGGACGTTGGTCCGGAAGCACTACCTCAATTTTCTTGAGGGTTTAAGGGATGTACTGTATCGCGATCTCCCTGGGCGAGCCTATGTCACTAGTCATCCTAGGATGGATGATATCGGCATGAGGTGGTGTTACGCCTCTCATCCTTCTCTTCTGTTTCTTAGTGATGACCTCCTTTACCTTCACCGGCCTAAAAGGTAAGTTGGCCATATAAGGATTAGAAGAAATAGGACCTTCAGCACACGATCAGGGTGGAGGTAATCTGTGCGCTCTGTCTGCCGTCGACTTCCTTCTAGGGTCCTGAATCCCAACTGATGAACTCGACGAGGGTTCCAGGGGGATCCTAGGGTTGCCTTGACTGAAATAGTCGGAGGTTGTGACAGTGTAGGAGCCACATTCAGTCTTTAGGAGAGTGGATATGAACGTGTTCACCCATGGAGGAAGCTCTGAACCTCTAGGTAAACCCTGGAATTTCCTAGGGGAGTGGCCTTTGTGTGGAACTCTGGAAGGAGCTCTAGTCGACGGAGGTGATAACCTCTGAGCTTGAGGAACACGTTCCTTTGGGCGCGAAGGAAGGTCCGTACTAATAGGCACGTTCATGAACCTATTAGGGGGCTCTCTGAACCCTTCTGGAAAGGGTGTCAGTCTTCCTCTGGAGGTGGAAGACACAGAGGGATGAAGCGAAGGTGTTGGTACCACACTTGCTCGCGGTTGCGACACATTTGCTTGTGAATTGCTCGCGGAAATCGCCGATTAGCTCGTGAAATCGCGAGTTTCACACACAAAATTGCAATTTTCAAGTGTCAACTGACACGATTCACGAGCAGAAGTGCTTGCAACAAGAGTACTAGGGGCCACAGAGGAAGGGGAAGGTCTAACGTCTTCCTGCTGCTCCAGAGAAGCACCTACGTCCGGCGAAGTTGGCAGAGGAGGCCTCTGAGTAGGGACTACTCTAGTTGGAGAACGCGTCACAGTGGGACGCGTTTTCAAGCGTCACGTCACAGTGGAACTCGTTTCCAAGCGTCGCGCAGGTGAACGCTTTGCTAGAACTCCCCACGTGGTGAAAGGCACTGGTGTTTAGCTGGATGCCTGTTGGAGGAAAGGTCATTCTCATCTTTAGGTCTGGTCTATGGAAGGTCTGGACTGCGCATATGCCTACCTTTACCTCTAGATAAGGAACGTCTAGACCTTGATCGCGAAATCACAGTTCGTGATTTTGAACGAGAGCATCTAGTTTTCGTTCTAGAACAGCGTGAATGTCGCAAATGCCTAGCTCGCGATCGAGAACATCATTCTCGTAAACGGTATCCTCGCGAGCGTGAATGCCTCCCACACGAACGGGAGTGTCATTCTCGCGAGAGCGAGTGCTGTTCTCGTGATCTAGATTGTACAGATCTTGAACGTGAGTGGCTGGACCTAGGTCTAGACTTTGCTCGTGATCACGTAGATCATGATCGTAAGATTTGTCCTCGTGAGAAGGAACGCCTCTGAGGAGAGCATTGAGACCTGCGATCTCGTGAGTGCGAGGCTCTAGAACGTGAGCGCCTTCAAGAAGAGTGCTCGCATCGTGATGACCTACGATCCCGAACGGCGATCAGGGGAAGGGAGTCCAGAAGGGCGAGGCGATGGTGACGCTCATCCTTTCGCGCTGCTGATGGTAGGAGCGCTGGTCCCCGGAAGATCTACACCAGCAACCTGTGGGTTCCTGTGGGGAGAATCAAAGGGTTGAAAGTTAGGGGACAACGAGGTCCCAGGATGAAGAGAGGTTCGTCGTCAGGAAGGGGCCGATGGAGAGACAAATGCGATTATCACTTCATCCAAGGGTGGAAGGGCCAGGGGAAGGTGACAGATGGACCTCGCACAGTTCCAGAGCGTGAGATGTTGATGGCTCTGGAGAAGGGTCCTTCCTGGCACCAAGCTGAAGAAGCGCAGCAGCTCTTCCTTTGAAGGGGTCCCGAAATCCCTGAGAATGACCACACCTGCAGCAGATCTGAAAGGAAGAATGGCTCACCAGTGGCTGGAGGAGAAGTTGCTCCTCTGGGGAAGCAACAACCGCCCCAGTACCCCCGGGGTTTCCAAGGAGTTAACCGATCTGCGCTCCTACTAGATCGTCCCTAGTAAGAGCGCGAGCGAGAAGGAGCTTTTGAGAGAGATTTGGGGGTGTGAGAAGAAGAAGAAAGCGCTCTGCTCGCCCCTGAGGGAGGACGGTCATGCTTCTTCTTCCATTGCCGCCCAAATTTCTCCCACTGGGAGGCAGACCACTCCCTACACTCTGCGCAGGGCAAAACCTGCTCGCACCAATGCCCTCAGCAAGTAAGACACAAAGAGTGCGAGTCAGTCTCCAACAACGACATAAAGGTCGCGGCACCCTCGCACCCTGGACAGGTTCGTATGATGAAGGTGATTGCAAGAGAAGGCACGCACACCTGAAAAGGAAAAGCAAAATTGAAAAAGTCCAAGACAGGCAGGAAGAGAGCGGACACGTCCGATCACTACCAAGCCAAAAGAAAAAGTGACGTCTCTCACTGCTGAGAGAGTATATATATAGAGGTGGCTGGATAACCCACAGCCTACCCGCTCAAGCAGTTAGGCAGGGTTGCCACCTCGCAATTAAGGTCTAAAGGCTACCTCCAACTGCCGCTGAAAGATAATTCACATAAATAACGGAAGGTTTGTTAGTATGGGAAAAATTTGTAAAACATACAAACAATTATATAAAACTGACAACATTACTTTTTCAATTCAGTATACTATACTGTACTGTATTCCACAGATAAATTTAAGCATTGCTGCCAAATTCTAAAAAAAATTTGTAAACCAGCTATTTTTCACATTAACCAATACAGTATACCATTATCAGATTAAGAGCTAAAGACCAAGGTCAAATAATGTCTACTTTCAACTTTTGTTACTGATATTGGCTCAGACTAAAGTCCCTGTAAGAATTACATTACCTTCCAATCTGAATTAATTGCGTCGTATGGAGGAGAGTTCTTAGTCTTAAATCCAGTTAGCCTCCAACATGCTCCTGAAAGTGGAAAAAGTAAACAATAGTATAATTTGGTACTAAATGAACTGCACTTGAAAATACAAACATGATTAAAGGAAAGACAATTAAGTAATTAATAACACGGGTGGTGATGTTGGTTATTCAGTGTATATAAATGCGCTGCGTGCAAATAACAGCATAGGTAGTACCGGTATATATCATAATATTAATGTGAAGGGTCATTATAATATTCTGTAGGATCATGATGAAAAAGGCATGTAATATGAAACAAAGATGTGGTGGCTAATGTGGTAACGTCCCAGACTGGGGATCGAGTCCCGCTCAAACTTGTTAGTTTTTTTGGTCGCTGCAACCTCACCATCCTTGTGAACTAAGGATGAGGGGTTTAGGGAAGCCTACAGGTCTACCTGATGTGTCATCAGCAGCCATTGCCTGGCACTCCTTGGTCCTAGCTTGGATAGAGAGGGGGCTTGGGCACTGATCATATGTATATATGATCAGTCTCTAGGGAATTGTCCTATTCAATAGACCAGTGTCACTGTCCCTTGCCTCTGCCATTCATGAGCAGCCTTTAAACCGTTAAGTGGATTATATCCCAATGAAATTCTACTAAAACTTAACAAGCAATTAATTCTGATGCAGTAAAATCTTTCCTTCAAACATAAGTAGCACTCGGTAACAGAAGAAAAATATTTATTGTTGATCAAATGAATAGGCCTATTGGTCGATAACCCAAAACTTAATGACACTGCACAGTAATACCCAACCATACATCACTAATTGGTTCCACAATACTGGACGTAGGTCGTATTTTCATACAATAAAGTAACATACATTCCCTATACACGTACTGTACCTACAACCTCCTATCTTTCTAAAAAAACTAGATACCTACATTATTAACATTCAAAGTGGAGCACAGTAATGAACATAATTGTACAACGTAAAGGCTTTTATTTCTGTATTAATACTAGAAGATGCGGCAAAAAAAATTGGAACTGACATACAGTATGTCAATTAGAAGTAAAGAGGGTACAGTAATTGATGTAAGACAAGAGTAATTATACTAAAACCTAAAATATTATGGTATGCTATAAACATAACACTTAAAGGGGATCCATATCTCTCGTTCTTCAGGATTTTGCTTTTAGTATGTCCATTGCTTTTTTTTTTCCCTATTTCATTAAGGTATTCAACTGTATCTTTATTGCTTTTAGTACTACTTTTGATGCCTATGTGTAAGGATTTAAGTAAACATACTGAATTTCTGCCAAGTTATAAATTTGTTATACACAAGTTGAAGACATACATTCGAACATCATTTGCTTAAAATGCATTCACTATGTTGGTGTCAGCCCCAAGACACTCCTTCTAACACTTTCAGCAGCATTTGTTATCTTTTCTTTTTATTATTACATCATGATGTTTGCA
Source organism: Palaemon carinicauda (assembly GCF_036898095.1). NCBI lineage: Eukaryota > Metazoa > Arthropoda > Malacostraca > Decapoda > Palaemonidae > Palaemon > Palaemon carinicauda. The sequence continues at coordinate 22,450,330 of NC_090761.1, forward strand.
AATTATACTTTTCACATACAAGGGCAATAAAAGCTATACAAAGAAGTAGCAGAATGAAAAATGCACCTTTTAATTACAATATCATATACAGTATATCCTGTAGTCTACATATATTTGCATTTCATCATATTCATCACCCATTTTTTATTTTTAAGAACTTTCATTTAGTTCATACAGCAAGCACCATTTATCTAATTAGTATAGTTTACTGATAGTATTCTTGTCATCCTGAATTCACATCTTATTTACCAATTATAGTTTATAGATAGTACTCAAGGACAATCAGTATCATTACTGTTTTTAATGCGGTACTTGTCTCGTTTCATTTCAAATCTCCACAACTCTTCAGTTCTTTGAGGGATTCATTGAATAATCCAGTTGCTGCTGTATTGTACCAAGAATCCAGAGATCTTTAACATATATCTTTGTTGCTATTTGATTCCATTACTCAATGTTGTCTATGTTTGGACCAATATTTATGCTTTTGAAGATATATTTCTCAAAGCAGTGTTTACATACTTTAGTATGTTATTTTCTTCTTGAGATTCACATTAAAACATCACAAATTATAGAAGTTATTTTTAATTTTCCAAACTAAACAAAATTGAATCCTTTAATCCGAGAGTATGTTTTCATTTTGGCAGGAATTCAGCTGTTTAATTTTATAATGTGGTGTTAGTAGTTACTGGCAGGCGGTGGGGATGTCCTAACTCCCAGCCAGTACACTGAGTAGTCACTCTGACCTTCACTTAGGGCTTGCGGGGTAGCTGAGGTAGAAAGTGAAATTTAAAGGATTCAGGTTTGCATAGTTAGGATAAATACAAATAACTTTTAGAATTTGCTATTTGTTCCTACACAAAAGAAAACCCTTGTCCTTTAATGTGACACTCGTCCTTCGGAGGGAAGAAGCCCCTATAACCATACTGGCTGATTCAAAATCCAGGGATGTCAATACACTCAGACCTAATAGAGGAGTGGAGTGTTGATTCCTGAGCATACTGTAGTCTCATGGCTTTGGTTAGGTTTCTGTCCACTGACAGACAGTCCCTTCTTTTGAATATGTTCCAAGACATGTTTATGGTAACTAGGAGTACAGTATAACTATATCTCCTTGACAGATGATAAAGATGACAGCATATTTTTGTCTTTAAGGTCCAAGGTGGAGGAAAGAGGGATGGTTGAATAATGTCTGACTCTTGTTCCAGCCATCAGCGTCACCAACGGAAGGAAAGAATAGGAGGTATCAGGGTTCCCAATGTGGTGAAAATATTTGCTGTTAATAGGATTCAGGGCTAGATAAATTATCCTTAGGAAATGTTCAATCATAATAACGATGTTAGTAATAATAATAATGATAATAATAACAATAATAATAATAAAAATGACAAATTCGTAGATAATTTGTATTTTTCTAACTATACAAACCTTAGCTATTTATTATGGGTTATTACTTCGGCGGAGCTGAATGACGAGCCAGAGTTTTAACGGGGGTTTACTACCCCACCGCTAGTTAGCGGGGGGTAGGGAGGGGTAGCTTGCTAAACCCCCCCCCCCCCCCACACACACACACACACACCAGTGAATACTTCACTTTGCTTAGAGGTAGGACTTCACGGGGGACAGGGCTGGCGGGCAAGTTTGATTAAATAGCTAAGGTTTGTATAGTTAGGAAAAATGACAAATTCGGAGATAATTTGTATTTTTCCTAACCATACAAACCTTAGCTATTTACATTGGGTTTACTTTCGGCGTAGCTGAAATTGACGAGCCAATAAAAATTTTAATGAGGGTTAACTACCCCCGCGCTAGTTAGCAAGGGGGTAGGGGAAGGGGTAGCTTGCTACCCCTCCCCCCCACACACCAGTGAGTTGTCTCACTTCACTTAGAGGTAGGACTTGTCTTGGGGGACAGGGCTGGCGGGCAAATATGTGTAAATAGCTAAGGTTTGTATGGTTAGGAAATATATAAATTATCTCCGAATTTGTCATTTGTTCCATAACCGAAATACAAACCACGCTACTGTATTTACATTGGGTGACTTAGCCCTTAGGAAGAGTGGAAAGTCCCCAGCCTTACTGGCTTTGGCTTACCCGGGGACTCAAACTCAGAGTGAGCAGCACTCGAGAAACAGAGTCCCTACGCCTCACAAGTTCCTTGCTCCGCAAGGAACGTGTGGCCTACATAAGTCGTGTGTGGAGGAACATAGCGTGACTCGTCCTAGGAAGTTGACCTGGAGTCCTTTAGATGAGAATCAAGGCTAGGACATCCCAATACCACCTCGTCAGGGTATGGGGGACGCGACAGTATTAAATAATACTAGGAACACAAGGGAGCATGGTTTACCTGCAGAGGTTGAGGTCAGCTATGCGGAGACCAGGATGCTGCTTTCCCCAAGATAGGGGAGAATGAAGAAAGAAGTAAGGGCCAGACATACTCTTTCATTCACGCAGACTAAAACCGGGTAACAACGCCCTCAACCTTCTGCTACTTGTCCATAAAGGAGCCTGAGGTTAGACCAGCTGTTGTGCAGCCACCACAGGGCCGATAGAAAAAGTATCAAGGCTCCTGTGGGTCACGTCCTGCAGGTAGTGGGCTGTGAAGGTCGTCTGACGCTTCTAGACCCCAGCTTGTAGTACCTGCGTCACAGAGAAGTTTCTCTTGAAGGCCAGGGACGCAGCAATGCCCCTGACGTCGTGAGCTCTAGGGCGACATGACGGAGGAGGATAAGGATTCAAGGCGTGGTGGATGACCCTTCGAATCCAAGCCGAGATGGTGTTCTTGGTGACCCTCCTCGTCATCCTACCTGTGCTAACAAACAGCGCTTGCACACGGGGACGAACTGCAGCTGTCCTCTTCAAGTAACGCCTCAGACTCCTCACTGGGCATAGTAGCAGATGGTCTGGGTCACTTGTTACAGAACGGAGACTCGTGACCCTGAAAGAGTCGAACCGTGGGTCCGGCACTCCAGGGTTCTGAGTCTTGGCAACAAACTCAGGGACGAACCTGAACATTACCTCCCCCCATCCCCTTGAATGGGCGATGTCGTAAGAGAGACCATGAAGTTCACTAACTCGTTTGGCAGAGGCCAACGCGAGTAGAAAAGCCGTCTTCCAAGTCAGGTGGCGATCAGAGGCCTGGCGTAATGGTTCGAAGGGAGGTCTCTTAAGAGCCCTGAGAACCCGAACCACGTTCCATGGAGGAGGTCTCACTTCCGACTGAGGGCAGGTAAGCTCGTAGTTACGTATGAGTAGAAAGTGTAGATATATAAAATGTGAGACCGTTACATTAACTGACGTTAATATATTATCATACCTAAAGCAATGTATGATGTTTCCCATTTATTATGTTTCCCATTTATTATGTCTCATTTATTATATGTCTCTTGTAAATAAATACACCCCCTATGTATTCATATGTGTATATGCATTATTATACCATGTTATTATGCATAGTTATTCATTATATTATTAAGTGTGGCAACGCCCCGAAGACATGGCAACAATGTACCTCCCAGCCTTGGGGCATCACACAATGTGCTTGTATTGTCGTTCGTCACCCAAGGCAGACGTATTTCCTGCCTGTTGTATTTAACTCTTGTATTGCACCTTCTCAATAGAACTTACATTAATTTCAAGATTGTGTTTCCTTCCCAACCTCCCAGGAACACCCCCAACATGGCGCAGTGAGTATTTTGTGAGAAGACAGTGCTTTTACAAGTTTTTCAAGCAACACAAGACGACGATTACAGCCGCCATTACTCTCCCCGTGAATCTCCATGGATTTATTGTGCAGTTCATGTGCATTTAAGTGTAGTGTTCGTTGCCCATAGTGACTTATAAGTGGACCCTTTTAGTGCAGTGTGCCTTAGTGACCCCTTCATGTGCTGTGTCTTGTAATTAAGTACAAGAACGAGATTAGCACATAATTCAACTTGGCCGGCACACTGACATCCAGTCACTTTGAACGCTTCCGGGCAACTGACCGTGACGTCACCGAGGGGAGTGACTACTGCTCGTCGAACAGACTCCTCCCCCTCCCTACCTGAACCATACCGCTACATTTAGTATAACATGCACATATTCGTAAGAATGATATTATTTCTGAATATTTTGGAAAATTGAACTTTTATTTCTTACATATTTCTTTTTGATATGTTAATGTTATTGTTTTTACAATAAACCATGTCGGAATCAGAATTTCACGAGGAATCTTCTGATATACGAGAAGCAGAGGTAGAGGAAGGATTTAATCCTAATGTTGGAGCTCTCGGTGGATTAATTGGGGAGGAAGTATACCAGTTGCCACCGCCACTCACCCCACATTATACAACTCCTCCATCAGCTTCAGGGGCCGATTTTCTTCATTTCATCAAGTATCTTGAACAATGTCGAATACAAGAGGATGCAAGAAGGCGCCAAGAAGAGGATTTTCGACGCAGAGAAGACGAACAACGTCGACAGGAAGAAAGTGCTCGCTTTACAGCATTGTTGCAGAGGTTGCTTCCTGTTACCTCCCAACCTGACAGCACACACAGCCTTTCAGTCAATACATCGTCTACATCGTCAGTACCTACTGTTTCATCTTCAAGTTCATCAGTAATACCTGCCCCTCAAAAAGCTATCACCCAGAACCCGCCTCCCCTTCAAGCAGATGCCAGTTTTCAAGTTTTTCGAGAATGGAGACGTCGATGGGAAGATTATTCTATCATGGTGGATTTATCCAAGCTACCTAGAGAGAAGCAACTCATTCAGCTTAGAATGTGCCTCACTCTCGAGACGCAGAGGATCTTGGAGCACACCCTGGATATTCCACCCAGCACAGCCAAGACAGTAGAAGAGGTCTTAGATGAGCTGCAGGATCACGTGAAAAGTCTACGCAACGAAGCCCTACGCCGAAGGGAACTCTTAAGTTGTAAGCAGTTTGAGGGAGAATCTTTTTCAGATTTTTACGTGCGACTTAAGCATATAGCTGAAGAGGTGGACGTCTGTCCGGGGAATTCATCAGTGTGTGAGGAAACTCAAATGAAGATGATAATTCTCATGGGTATCAGGGATGGAGAACTCGTCCAGAAACTCATCTCTCTTGATGCAACAGCTTCACTACAGGAGGTGGTCAATACTTGTCGCTCATATGAGGCGGCCAGGAATGCTACTTCTGCCATTCGAGCACCAACCTCCCAGCTACGTGTTGTTTCAACATACAAGAAACAGAAAGGAAGTGGTAAAAATCATTCTTCAACCCCACCACCCAAACCAGCCACTCCCTGCCAGTGTTGTGCACGTACCCACCATTCTTCCGAAGTTTGCCCAGCCCTAGAAAGCAGCTGCAAGAACTGTGGTCGACGAGGTCATTGGGACAGGACTCCTAAGTGCCCAGCCAATGCAGCACAGTGCCGAGTTTGTAACCGTGTGGGACATTACGATAAATACTGTAAGACAAAGAGAAAGGACAGTACACAGGGTGGCTCTTCAAGTGACAAAGCTACCCCATCGTCAGGTAAATCAAAGGTCGTAAAGAAGTCCAGCTGTCGTCGAGTCGAAACTTTCGGCAAGTCGCCTAAGCCTGTCTGTGTTCTTCTAACATATGGAGATGTTACATCCCGAATTCAGATGTTACCTGACACAGGCGCCGAAGTCTCCGTGGTAGGACCCCAGCATCTTGACCTACTGAAGATACCTAGGAGTAGTTTGAAGCCATTTCCTACAACTGTAACTCTAACTGCCGACGGTTCAGCCATGACACCTGCTTTGGGTACCTTCCAAGCCACTCTTACTCTGGGTAAGCAGTCCTGTTCTGCTGTTATACAGGTTCATGACGGTGTTCAAACACCATTGCTGTCTTACAGCCACTGCAAGGAATTGGCAATTATTTCTCCAGACTTTCCCAAGCCAATATTGGAAGTTAAGCATGTCAAAAGATGCAAGGAATTGCCCCTTTCTGCTACCACATCCCCTACTGAGGCAAGAGAATTTTTTCTACGGGAGTTCAAGGATGTTCTCGTCACCAAAGAAGACCTCAAGACAACACCACTCCAGCCGATGACTGGTCCTCCAATGAGGATCCACCTCAAGGATGGTGCAGTACCCTTTGCTGTCCACACTCCACGCCAGATACCCTTTGCTTTCCGCGACCAAGTTAAGGAAGAACTCGCCTCCATGGTAACCCAAGGAATTATCAAGCCTGCCGGTGATGAACCTTCAGAATGGTGCCATCCACTCGTCGTAGTAGCTAAGGATTCAGGTGTCCGAATCACTGTTGACCTCACTAAGCTCAATAGCCAAGTGTCCCGACCAACCCACCCTTCTCCAACTCCGTTCGCTGCCATCCGTAGTGTTAATTCGAAGGCAAGGTATTTCACTACAGCAGATGCCTTATGTGGATATTGGCAGATGGCACTTGCTGAAGAGGACCAACACTTGACAACCTTCATTACACCGTACGGCCGTTTCAAGCATTGCAGAGGCCCAATGGGTTTTGCAGCTACAGGGGACGCCTTCTGTCTCCGCGGTGATATGGCTCTTCAAGGAATGCGGAACTGTGTAAAGGTCGTGGATGACATACTTCTTTCGGATGAAGATTACTTCACTCATCTTCAACAAATCTACGAGATGCTTCTTCAATGCCGTAAATTCAGGATTACTCTCAACAGAGAGAAGTTTGTGGTTGCTGCATCTCAAGTGTCCTTCTGTGGATATCAGCTCTCAGAAGAGGGTATAGCAGCTGATCCTGGCAAAGTTAGTGCAATCCGGGACTTTCCAACTCCTACCAATTTGACTGACCTTCGATCATTCATGGGTTTAGTGAACCAGTTGGCTGAATTTACCCCTGATATTGCTGCTACAGCTCAGCCCCTACGACCTCTGATGAGCCCCAAGAGAGCATTCGTTTGGACTCCTGATCATGACGATGCATTTCGTCGAGTCAAGGCCGCCTTGGTAAGCCCCCCAGTCCTTGCCTCCTTTGATCCTGCATTGCCGGTAATCCTCCAGACTGATGCCTCTCGCTTATATGGGATTGGATACGCCCTTCTACAGGACCATAGTAATGGCAGACTTCGCCTAGTTCAATGTGGCTCCCGCTTCCTCACAGATGCCGAGTCCCGCTACGCTACTATAGAGTTAGAATTGTTAGCTGTGGTCTGGGCTATGTCTAAGTGTAGATTGTATCTAGCTGGTCTTCAGCATTTTACCCTGATGACTGATCACCGGCCACTCATCCCAATTCTCAATCATTATACACTTGATGCAGTGGAGAATCCTCGCCTTCAGCGTCTCAAGGAAAAGATTTCTCCGTACCTATTCACAGCAGTGTGGCAAGCTGGAAAGCAGCTCAGCATTCCAGATGCCTTATCTCGAGCTCCAGTCAGTCAGCCTACTCCAGAAGATGATATCACTTGCGCTGATGTTGCAACACACGTCAGGTATATCGTCAATGTCAATGCTGTCATCGCCGAAGAAGATTCTACGCCCCAAGATGCAGATAGGACACTTCAGGAACTCCGAGCTGCAGCAAGAGCTGATTCATCGTATACCCGTCTTGTGAATTGTGTGACTTCAGGATTTCCATCAAGCCGTTATAACCAACACCAGTCGTTACTCCCTTTCTGGAAATTAAGGGAAAACCTCTCAACTGATGGTGATCTGGTTCTCTACGGAGCAAGAATTGTTGTCCCTGCTGCCCTCCGCCGTCGTACTCTCGCTCGTCTACATGATAGCCATCGAGGAGTGGAAGCCACAAAGCGACGTGCAAGACAGACTGTTTTTTGGCCGGGAATTGATTCAGACATCACCAGTACTGTCAGAGCTTGTGAATCATGCCAAATGTTGCAGCCTAGCCTTCAGCAGGAACCCTTATTGAATGATGATCACCCTACGAGGCCTTTTGAGTCTGTCTCAGCTGACTTTTTCAGTGTCGCTGGGAAGTCATTCCTCGTTGTAACCGATCGACTCTCTGGGTGGCCTGTTGTGGTACCATGTAAAGGAGACACTACTGCTTCCAACACCATACGTATCTTCTGTCGTTACTTCAGGGAAGTCGGTGTTCCCCTTCGTCTCAGGACCGATGGTGGCCCTCAATTCGCCAGCAAAGACTTCCAAGATTTCATGATGAGATGGGGTGTCCACCATATCATGTCGTCACCACATTACCCGCAGTCCAATGGCCATGCAGAAGCTTCCGTAAAAGCCATTAAGCACTTAATCCTCAAGACATCACCTTCTGGCAATATTGACTGCGAAGAATTTGATCGAGGCCTCTTGGAACTGCGTAATACTCCAAACTTCACAGGCCGCTCTCCAGCACAGATTTTGTATGGCCGCCCACTCCGTACCTGTGTACCTGCTCATCCACAGTCTTTTTCAGAGGAATGGCAGGCCAAGTCTGAGGACTGTGACCGCCGTGCAGCTGCCCGTGCTGAACAAGTAAAACTACAATACGATCAACACGCCCGGCCACTTCCCAAGTTGGAAATAGGTCAGACAGTAAGGATCCAAGACCCGATATCACATCGATGGGAAAAGGTTGGCGTTGTCATGGGTTTTGGCAAATCACGGGACTATGAGGTGCGTCTTCCCAGTGGCCGAGTTTGGTGGCGTAACCGCCGCTTTCTACGTCCAGTGCCAACACCTGGTGTTGACCCCCTCCCCCATTTACCTGTGGCCCCTTGCACGGACATAGAAAGGTCCTTAGTCTCTAACCCCCAAGTGTTCCCACGCAGATCTCAAAGGCTCATTAGAAAGAGTTCGCTCGAGAATGGAACTACGAGCGCGAGGGGGGAGGGAGGTGTAGATATATAAAATGTGAGACCGTTACATTAACTGACGTTAATATATTATCATACCTAAAGCAATGTATGATGTTTCCCATTTATTATGTTTCCCATTTATTATGTCTCATTTATTATATGTCTCTTGTAAATAAATACACCCCCTATGTATTCATATGTGTATATGCATTATTATACCATGTTATTATGCATAGTTATTCATTATATTATTAAGTGTGGCAACGCCCCGAAGACATGGCAACAATGTACCTCCCAGCCTTGGGGCATCACACAATGTGCTTGTATTGTCGTTCGTCACCCAAGGCAGACGTATTTCCTGCCTGTTGTATTTAACTCTTGTATTGCACCTTCTCAATAGAACTTACATTAATTTCAAGATTGTGTTTCCTTCCCAACCTCCCAGGAACACCCCCAACAGAAAGTTCTAGCGAGGAAGAAATGTCCACTCCTTTCAGCCTAAAGGCCAGACTTAAGGCTGAGCGTTAGCCTTTCACCGCCGAGACCGAAAGGCGCATTTCCTCCCGCAAATACACGAGAAACTCCGCTATTGCTGGAATAGAGGCATCGAGTGGAGAGATACCCCTCCCAAGACACCAACCACAGAAGACTCTCCACTTTGCCTGGTAGACTCCCTCAGAGGACTTTCGCAGGTGCCGAGACATCCTCTCTGCAACCTGTTGCGAAAAGCCTCTCTCTGTGAGGAGACCCTGGATAGTCTCCAGGCGTGAAGCCAAAGCGAGGCTACGGCTTTTTGGAAGATGTTGCAGTGTGGTTGTCTGAGTAGCTCGTGTCGTGGGGGAAGTTCTCTTGGAAGCTCCGTCAGGCGCTGCAGAAGCTCCGGGAACCATTCCGCGTGATGCCATAGCGGAGCTATCAGGGTCATAGAGAGGTTGACCGATACTCTGGTCCTGTTGAGCACCCTTCTCATCAGACAGAACGGTGGGAAGGCGTACACGTTGATGTTTTAACACCGTTGTTGGAAAGCATCTTGCCAGAGAGCCTTGGGGTCCGGGACTGGGGAGCAGTACAGCGGCAGCTTGAAAATCAAGGCTGTCGCGAACAGGTCCACTGTCGGGGAACCCCACAAAGTCAGGACTTTGTTGGCTATCTGAGGATCCAAAGACCACTCGGTACTCACTATCTGCGAAGCTCTGCTCAGACTGTCGGTGAGCACATTCCTCTTGCCAGGAATGAAGCGAGCTGATAGTGTTATCGAGTGGACTTTGGCCCACCTCAGAATCTCTACCGCAAGATGGGATAGCTACTGTGAAAAAGTACCTCCCTGCTTGTTGATATTAGCCACTACCGTGGTGTTGTCGCTCATCACCACCACGGAGTGGCCCGCCAGGGTCCGTTGGAACTGTTGAAGAGCCAGGTATACGGCCTTCATCTCTAGCAGGTTGATGTGCAGGTACTTTTCTGATTCTGACCAAAGGCCTGAGGTCCTCTGATTCAGAATGTGGGGCCCCCAACCTTCTTTTGACGCGTCCGAGAACAGCGTCAAGTCCGGGGGAAGGACGAGAAGATCCACTCCCTTTCGTAGGTTCTCGTTGATCAGCCACCACCGCAGGTCCGCCTGTTCCGTGGGCCCTATCAGGACCAGAAAGTCCGGGGAGTCGGAGCCTTGACTCCACCGGGACTTGAGCCGCCATTGCAGGGATCTCATCCTGAGGCGGCCGTTCGGGACCAGACAGGCCAGGGAGGCTAGGTGACCTAAGAGACGCAACCAAGATTGGGCTGGAAGATTTTCCCGCCTGAGGAAGGGCTCTGCCACCCTCCTCAGCCTTGCTATCCTGTCGTCTGATGGAAATGCTTTGTGGAGATTGGTGTCTAACAACATGCCTAGATAAACCAGTCGTTGGGACGGCTGCAGAGAGGACTTCTCGAGATTTACCATGATCCCCAGATCTTGGCAAAGTCCCAGAAGCCTGTCTCGGTGTCGAAGAAGGGTCGACTCCGAGTCTGCCAGGATCAGCCAGTCGTCCAGATATCGGAGGAGACGGATGCCGTTCCTGTGCGCCCATGATGAAATCAGGGTAAACACTCTGGTGAACACCTGAGGTGCTGTGGAGAGACCGAAGCACAGTACCTTGAACTGGAAGGTCTTGCTGTCTAGGCAGAATCTCAAGTACTTCCTGGAAGACGGATGGATTGGGATCTGGAAGTACGCGTCCTTTAAATCCAGTGTACACATGAAGTCTTGTGGTCTCACTGCAAGTCTGACCGTGTCCGCTGTCTCTATGCTGAACGGAGTCTGCTTGACAAACTTGTTCAGCGCCGAGAGGTCGATGACGGGTCTCCAGCCTCCAGACGCCCTCTTTAAAAGAAAGAGTCGACTGAAGCAGCCTGGGGAGCCGTCTGGACTTCTGCCCGAAGGGCTAGCCCCTTTGCCAATTCCATGGCATAGGAGCTCAACGACACTGGATTCGCTGTCAGGGGAGGTTGAGATGTCGTGAATGGGACACGATAACCTTGTCCGATCACGGAAACTGTCCAAGAATCGGCCCCATGTTGCTGCCACCTGTGCACGCCACTTTGAAGGCATCCCCCCACAGGTGGACACGCGGGGGGACTGCCACTCCTAGAGTTTACAGCCGCGGCCGCTCCCTCTAGGAGTTTTGCCTCCCCTGGAGGACTTACCGCCCCTCTTGTCCTTGACAGGAAAGGGCTGGGGCTTAGACACCACTTTCTTAGCTGCCGGCGCCTGCTTCGGTGTCCTGCGAGGCTGCTGCTGATGTTGCTGCGGAGCTGGAGGCTTGTAGGGCCGAGATGCGAGGGCCCTTTGGAGGAGCGAGTCTTGGCTAGACTTCCTCCACCTCTCAGCTGTGCGTTCCATGTCCTTGGGCTCAAACAAACTTCCCCCAAGGATGGAGGAGTGTCTGAGCCTGCAGACATCCACGGCGGGGACCTTCGGGTGGATCTTCTCGGTCACCGCATCATGACGCTTCAAGACCGAGTTGGCCCACAGGTTGGTAACCTGGTGGGTCAAAAACTCGATGGAGCGAGTGCCCGAGAGGAGGAAGGTCTCCAGGGCCTTCCTATTGCTCTCCTTAGACAGGTCCTCAGAGCGCAATAGGATGCCCAGAGAACCCAGCCACACATCCAGCCATGAAGTGGCCTGCATGGCGCACTTCGCGACCTTCTCCTGGCTCAGGATCTCTGACGCCAAGAATGTCACCTGCTGGGCGGAGACCTTCTCTTGCGGAACTCCCCTAGTAAGCTCTTCCACCGAATGGTGGAGGGGAAGAGCAAGGCTGGACTCCCCCATAATCTCAAAGTACCTCCTCTGCTGTAAACGAGGAGGTGGGAGGAGTTTGTTCCCGGCAGAGGAACGACTGGAGGAGGGGAGGTCCAAGAGCTGAGCGTCGACCCTGTCTCTGGCACTCTTCACCCCCTGGGACCAGGGCAGAGCCACGCTGGCCTTTGGGGGCTTCTGAGTTCTATAGACCTGGTCCAGGACCGTGTCCTTGCCTTCGCGAGGGGCGATCTCCGGGTCCTTGAACCTGTTAAGCTGCCTCATCAGGCTCAAGACCTGCCAGAAGGCATGCTCAGACTCGTGCTGCTCTCCTCCCGGCGGACTGGCAGCTAAGTCTCCTGTCCCCAGAGGCTTTTCCTGGGGAGACACGTGAACATTCTCCCGGGGTCTGGCTGGTTCCTGACGAATTCGCGAAGAAGACTTCGGAACTGTCTTGGAGTCCTTGGGTTCCCTCCTGGGTGGGATACAAGACTCCAGCAAACAGGTCTGGAAGGTACCTTCCACGCGAGTCGGTTCTCCTCCACGAGGAGGGGACTCCCCCCTTGGTGCCAAAGGAGAGACCCCCGCCTCGCTGGACTCTCCTGAAGACGGAAAAGCCTCGTCCACAGGAACAGGAGAAAACGACCGCGAAGAGGATGGAGCCTTCCTGACGGACCTCTTAGGAACCAACTTCTCCCTGGGAGAAGTAACCACGAAGTCCACTCCTCTCCTTCTCTTCAGCAGGGGCGAGTCTGTCCTTGGCTTGAGTCCCAGATCGGCGATCGCTGGCTTCATAGCCTGCACTACCGCTCTCATCAAAGGACTAAACCAAGACTGACAAGATACGGACCCAGTGTCCATAATTCCCGCTGGAGGGAAGGGGATCTCCTGACCCTTCGGAGTGGACGCAACTGGGCCTACCTGCAGAGAAGAAAGGGAAGAATGTTGCCTTGACCTCTCCGACGATTCTTCCTGGTCATGAGAGACCTGCGCTTGCGCGGAGGCGATCCTGACTGCGATCTGGAAGCACGCGTACCTGCTGCTGCCACGAGCTGCGGAACCCGGCGAGAACGGGGGTCGCGTTGGGGGTCGCGCTGGCGCTCACGCGGAGGAGGATCCAATGAATCGCGCGCAGGTGGCTGCTGGAGCGCGGGCGCGTAGTCACGCGAAGAAAAAAACGCGTGCGGGCGAGTGGGCGTGCTGGCGAGTGGGCGCGTTGGCGCGTGGGCAAGAGAACGCACGGGCGCACAGGCGATCGCTGTAACTTGGGAGAAAAGCAAGGCGCAGAAGATCGATGGTGTCCTGGAGATCTGTGGCACGTGGGCGAGCGATGGCGCGTTGGCGAGCGATGGCGCGTTGGCGAGCGATGGCGCGTTGGCGAGCGATGGAGCGTTGGCGCGTTGGCGAGCGATGGTGCGTTGGCGAGCGATGGCGCATAGAACGCGCAGGCGAACGACCGCGTGTGGGCGAGATGGCCGCAGGAGACCTATGTCGATAAAGGTACAGGTGACGCTGACGCGTAGGAGAGCGCTTGCGCGCAGGCGATAGATCGCGCGGGCGCTCGGGAGATCGCCGAGGCTCTGGAGAACGCTGACGTGTAGGAGAACCCTGACGTGCTGGAGATCGTTGACGCGCTGGAGATCACTGACGTGTAGGAGATCGCTGGCGCGTAGGATATCGACGCGTAGACTGTTGCGCAGGATCAGGTGGCGCGACGCGCAAAGGCGAACGCTCGAGAACGGGCTTAGGATGAGAAGGCGCGTGTGCGCGCGAGCGCGCAGGAACTCTAGAAGTGCGCGCAGGAGACCGTGTGTGCTGCTGCGCAGGTGAAGGAGGACGAGCAGGAACGCGTGGGCGAGGAGGAATCAGGGCCTTGCCCACGGCCAGATCCGGAGATCTAGGGCGCGTGGGCGCGCAGGGTGCGTATCAGGAACTGGATGCGCAGGTGCGCGCTGACGAGCAGGAGATCTTGTGCGCTCAGGAGACCGCTGGCGCGCTGGGCGCGCAACAGGTACAGGAGGTTATTGACTGTCGACAGGAGAGCGCTGGCGAGCAGGAGGGCGCTGACGATCAGGAGAGCGCTGGCGAGCAGGAGAGCGCTGACGATCAGGAGAGTGCTGGCGAACAGGAGAGCGCTGGCGAGCAGGAGAGCGCTGACGAGCAGGAGAGCGCTGACGAGCAGGAGAGCGCTGACGAGCAGGAGAGCGCTGGCGAGGTGAGTCAGGAGACTGCAAAGCTGGAGAGAGTTTACGCACTACAACGCGTGAACGCGCAGGGGAACTCTGACGCGCAAGGGAAGCCCCCACACCGTGGGAGACATCCCTTTTCCCCGAAGGGGCCGATGCCCGTCGGCTGACGAGGTCAGAAGCCTGTTGCACATCCGCGCCAGAGGTGGAAGGTCTGGTAGGCGTAGGAGATCGTGAGCGATCACCGGAGAGGTCCAAGGACGTGGCTGCTACAGTCTGCTCCCGACGAGGAGGATCCTCATCAGAGGACGGAGGCGGCGACGACTCGAAGAGGCGCCTCTTGACTCCCATATAGGGAGACGGGAGGCCCCTGCGACGAAGAGGACGACGAGCCTTACGGCGAAGGCGGTCACGAGGGAGGTCATCAGGATCGTCGGTCCTCCGAAGAGGAGTCTCAGTCAGTGGTGCGCTCCCCCGAGGGGGAGCTGTACCTGCCGGAAAGACCGTGGGACCCACCTTCCCCTTCGAAGGATGTTCAGAAGGGGGAGGAGGGCCTTCAGCAACGTCCGCAACATCAGGAACAGCAGATGTTTGACCAGACCCGTCGGAAGCCTCTGCCACCACAACATCGACAATAGACAGAGGGTCTACCTCTGCTATCACCGGCGACTTCTTGACAGCGGCCCCCAAACTGGATAAGGTCAAACAGGGCTTTCTTGGAGGGCAAGCCCTTAAGCCCCAAGGAAGCCCAAAGCTGAAAGAGATCATTGTTAGAGACAGATTTATGGTCATCAACGTTAGAATCAAAATCCTCCCCCAGGGGAGGAGGGGGAGCCGCCCCGCTATGGGAGGCGACGCCCTCTCCCGCACCCTGAGATCGGGAAACAGAACAAGGGTCTACGCTACCACTCGGCGGCCTCTCACGAGAGGCCGGCCGAGTGAGAGCTTCGGAGGAGGTTTGGGCGGCGGAAGAAGAGTTCCTGGAGCCTTCCTCCTTCAAGGCAACCCTTGAAGGAGAAAGGTCTCTCTTGGACTTCTTCTTACGCCGCCGGGCAAACCTCTCCCACTGGGAGGTAAACCACTCCCTGCACTCACTGCACGTTACTTCCTTGTCACACCGTTGGGCTCGACACTGCGGGCAAAGGGTGTGGGGATCAGTTTCGACCGCTGACATGAAGGTACCGCAGGGGCGGCCGGCGATTCCAGGGCACTTGCGCATGATGAAAATAAAAAGGGCGAGGCCAACTTCCAAGCACACAGCTGAGGAAAAGCAAAAGAAAATATTAAGGCTGTCAATAACGAGGACGATAGACAGACACGTCTGCACATCGTCCGAGCCAAAAGTGAAGTGAGACAACTCACCGGTGTGTGGGGGGGGAGGGGTAGCAAGCTACCCCTTCCCCTACCCCCTTGCTAACTAGCGCGGGGGTAGTTAACCCTCGTTAAAATTTTATTGGCTCGTCAATTTCAGCTACACCGAAAGTAAACCCAATGTAAATAGCGTGGTTTGTATTTCAGTTACGGAACAAATCCCTTTTGGACTTCTTCCGGCGCCGGGCAAACCTCTCCCACTGGGAGGTAGACCACTCCCTACACTCACCGCATACATTACCCTTTTCACACCGTTGGCCCCTACAATGAGGACACAAGGTGTGAGGATCTGTGTCCCACAAGGGCGGTCAGGTAAACCAGGACACGTACGCATGATAATAGAGGCCAACTTCACACTCTGAGAGAAAAAGCAAAACAGATTAATGGCAGTCAAAGCGAGGGTGAGAGCAGACACGTTACCCCTCCCTACCCCCCCCCCCTCACACCGGTGAATACTTCTCTTTGCTTTTGGCTCGGGTGAAGAACAGACGTGTCTGCTCTCACCCGCGGTGGGGTAGTAAACCCTCGTTAAAACTTTAATAGCTCTTCATTCAGCTCTGCCGAAGTAATAACCCATATTAAATAGCGTGGTTTGTATTTCAGGTACGGAACAAATTATTATTACTGTACAGTATACAGTAATAACAACAAGTAGAAGGAGCAATAAGTGATTTCAGACCTCTGTCAATGAAGATTGTTAAAATTTTACACGTCTAGGGACTAAGCTTTTCCCTTTTCGTATGTTGACCATGAATGAATCTACAGTATAGAATAACAATAATAACCATAATCGCATTCTTGATCTGGATCACCATCAAAATCTAACAGATTCTTAGAGCATAATAATAATATGGTAATAATAATAAGTAGACTTTTTACCTGTGTTCCATAGAATGTGGCTGAATGCTATTTTCACTTCTCTAACTTCAACAACCTCCATAACTTTTGTTGGACAGCATAGTACCTGTGGCCCATTCCTGCACAACTGCCATGAAATATTACTACCACAACCATACAACATTCTCGTACCTGTAACCAAAATAAAGCAAATTAGCAAGTATACCTGTACGGTAATTTTTCATGACTATACAAACCTCAGCTCTTTACAATGGATATAAGGCTTCAGTGCAGCTCGAAACTAGCCATAAACTTTTACGCAAGGTATCAACGACCCTCCTCTAGTCTGCGGGGGTAGCAGGAGGTAGACAACCCACACCACTCACACACACTCACTGAGTGTATTACGTCACTTTTGACTTTTGGTAAGAATTTCTAAGAGGAAAGGTGATGGCAGGTCAAATATGAGTTAAGACCTCAGGTTTGTATAGTTAGGAAAAAACAAATTAGTGTACTTTCAATTTAGTCCTTTGTTCCTAAACAAATACAAGCCATTCACTCTTTACAATGGAGACTCACCCAGGTGGGTGGAAGTCCTTAACCCAACTGGCTGGGAACATGACCTGGGATAAAGTGTAAAAGAAATACCCTGACACCTCATGAATTCTCAAATTGATAAGCAGGAGAGTTGATGGCCAGGGTAATCATGGTGAGTTAGCGGCAACTAAGCACTGTAACTTGACCAGATAAGAATAGAGTGATACATATCTTCAAACTTAAACCTATACATTGCCCACCTCCCCTTCGCAGGGAGGAATGGGACATAACAAAATATATAATGTACATATTTCATTTCAGCCAACACAAGGTAAATGGTTTGTAACTGCAGTCAGAGATAGGCCAACTTGCAGTCTTCCAGATGTTGTGCCCCCAGGTGAGGGGGAAGATGAAGGAAGAAAACTCCAGTCATTCTATCATTCATACCAGACTAACACAGGGTAACGTCTGCCCTTGACCAACCATTACTCATCCTATTAAGGAGCTGATGTATATTATACCACTTGTTGAGCAGTATCTAGATTCATGTGGGTGACATCATGCAGGTAGTGGGAGGTAAAGACGGTATGATGTCACCAGATGCCCGTTTGTAGGACCAGCACAACAGTGAAGTTTCTCTTGAACGCTAAGGATGTGACTACATCCCTAACATCATAAGCTCTGGTTCTACGATCATGAAGAGGGAAGTCAGAACTCAGTGCACAGTAAATGACCAGTCAAATCCAAGCAGAGACTGTATTCTTTATGACTCTCCTCTTGACCAAGCCCCTTATCATTATCATCATTATCATTATTACTAGCTAAGATATGACCCTAGTTGCAAAAGCAGCATGCTATAAGCCCAAGGGTTCCAACAGGGAAAAATAGCCCAATGAGGAAAGGAAATAAGGAAATAAAAAACTACCTGTATATGAGAAGTAATGAATAATTAAAAAAATATCTTATGAACAGTAACATCTCGCCTTTCTCCAGCTCCACAACTGCGTCAATGTTATCCGAGCTAAAATTGGAAGAAGCATCCATCAACGAGTCACGTAGCTTGAGCGCTTCTCTCATAGTCAGCTGTCTCTGGAACCTTGAAATGACGGAATCTTGTCGTTTCACGATCCAGTTCGTCCATTGTTGATCAGATAACCAACTGACCCAGACTAGTAGTCGATCCATGAAGCGGCTTGCAGAGAGGCCCTTGCAATCGCTCCACGTTTACGATTTCTGCAGCCAAGAACGTCACTTGCTGTACCGCCAACTTCTCCAAGAGCAAGTTGTATGCCAATGCTGCAACCACTGGGTCTAATAGTAAAGCCAAGGGCTTGTAGAGGATTTTGTAATGCTTTCTTTGCCAAAGGAACGACGTAGGATGTAACAGCAATGAGTAACTAGCCCTTAGAGAGTTACTTGTCCCGGCTACTTAGGTGACAAATTTCTTCCTGGTACCCTTCACCATTCTAGACCAAGGCAACTCAATCCTGGTCTTTCTGGTTCAGAAGCCCATGTAGAAGTAATCAAGAATTGTATCCTTCCCATCAGGAGGGGAGTATGATGGACCACCCAATCCACTGATTTTTCTTATGCAGCCCAACACCCCCAACTCTCGCTGATCATTAGTGAACATTTTAGGGCTACCTGGTTGAGGCCGCACACCGTCCGAATGGTCAAAAATTTTGTTTTTCGACTCGTCCAATTCCAGACTCACACCCATGAGAGCCTGGGTTGAGTCGGAGTCGTCAACGACAGCCCTGACAGGTGCATCAGGCCTGGCCTTGAGGGGAGGTTCTGTCCTGCACTGTAGGCAATGACGAGACAGGTAACGAAGCGATAGCGCCATTATCATTATTATTATTACCAGCCAGGCCACAACACTAGTTGGACAAGCAATATGCTATAAGCCCAAGAGCTCCAACAGGGAAAAATAGCCCAGTGAGGAAAGGAAATAAATAAAGAATCTGAGAAATAATCAACAATTAATAGAATATGACAAATTCGAAGATAATTTGTATTTTTCCTAACCATACAAACCTTAGCTATTTACAAAGGGTTATTACTTTTAGCGTAGCTGAAATGGCGAGCCATTAGAATTTAACGAGGGTGTATTACCCCCGCGCTAGTTAGCGGGGGGGTAGGGGAGTGGTAGCTAGCTACCCCTCCTCCCCCTCACACACAGGTGAATACTCACTTTCACTTAGAGGTAGGACTTGTCTTGGGGGACAGGGCTGGCGGGCAAATATGTGTAAATAGCTAAGGTTTGTATGGTTAGGAAAAATACAAATTATCTTCGAATTTGTCATTTGTTCCGTAACCGAAATACAAACCACGCTATTTACAAAGGGTGACTTATCCCTTAGGAAGGGTGGAAAGTCCCCAGCCATACTGGCTTTGGCTTTACCCGGGGACTCAGAATCCGAGTGAGTCGCACTCGAGAAAAGGAGTCCCTGCACCTCACAAGTTCCTTGCACCGCAAGGAACCATGTGGCCTACGTAAGCTTGTGTGTGAAGGAAGAAGTGTGACCCGTCTTAGGCAGTTGACCTGGAGTTCCAGAAGGAACTCTGGGTTAAGACGTTCCCAATACCACCTCGTCAGGGTATGGGGGACGCGACAGTATTGACTCAATACTCGGAACACAAGGAAGCATGGTTTACCTGCAGAGGTTCGAGGTCAGCTATGCAGAGACCAGGATGCTGCTTCCCCGTAGAGGGGATGATGAAGAAAGAAGTAAGGGCCAGACATACTTCTTTCGTTCATGCAGACTAAAACCTGATAACAATGCCCTCAACCTTCTGCTACCTGTCCAAAAAGGAGCCTGAGGTTAGACCAGCTGTTGTGTAGCCACCACAGAGCGATAGAAAACGTATCGAGACTCCTGTGGGTCACGCCCTGCAGGAAGCGGGCTGCGAAGGTCATCAGACGCTTCCAGACTCCAGCTTGTAGCACCTGCGTCACAGAGTAGTATTACTCGAAGGCGAGGGACGTTGCGATGTATCCAACATCGTGCTGTAGGGCGACGTGACGGGGGAGGGTCTGAAGACAGGTCGAGATGAATGTCCTTGAGTCCGGGCTGAAGAGGTATACTGGTGACTCTCCCCCCATGTCCTCCTTGTGTTCCCAAATCGACTGCAACTGAGGCCAAACTGCAGCTGTTCCCAGCGCTAACCTCTCGATTCCTGTACTGGCAAGAAAGAGAAGGTCTTGGGACATCAGACACAGAATGGAGACTTAAAATCTTGAATGAATCGGACCGAAGGGTCGGGACCCTCAGATTCTGAGTCTAGCCAACAACTCAGGAGCGAGCCTGAATGTTGCCTTCCCCTCTTCCTTAGAAAGGGGGGGAGTAGTAAGAGACCAAGAAGATTGCTTACACACTGGCCGTGGCCAGAGTGAGCAGAAGACCCAGGGCGGAATACAATCCGAGGCCTGTCGTAAAAGGGTCTTGAGATCTCTTAAAGGACTAAAAGTCCGAGCCATGCTCCAAGTTGGAGGTCTTCCTCCGACTAGGGCAGGGACGATCGTAGCTTCGCATGAGCGAGGATAGATCCAGCGGGCAGGAAAAAGTTATTCCTTTAAGCCTGAAGGTCAGGGAAAGGCTGAGCGACAGGCTTCATTGCCAAGAGCGGAAAGGAGTTTCCTCCCGCCGAAAGGCAATAAGACCGTTATTGCTGGAGAAGAGGCCTCACGGGAAGAGGTATATCTCCCACGGCACCAACCACCTTAGACTCTTCACTTTGCCTGGGAGACCCCTGTGGATGACTATCGCAGATGACGCGACCTCCGTACCGCGACTGTAGCGGGTTGTCTCTTCTAGAGGAGGAAGCGTAGTGTCTCCAGGCATGAAGCCGAAGCGACGCCCCGGTTCGGGAGAGATGTCGCAGTGTGGTTGCTTGAGTAGTCTGCGCCGTGGGAGAAGCTCTCCCGGGAGTTCCGTCAGGGGAAGCAGAGGGTCCAGAAACCGTTCTGCACATAGTCCCAGTGGAGCTCTCCCATTGAAAGGTTGACAGACAACCTGGTTTTGTTGAGACCCATTGTCCGCAGACAAAAAGGAGGGAAGACGCAGGCGTCGAAGTTGTCCCACCATCACCGGAATGCATCTTGCCAGAGTCTCGGGGTCTGAGACTGGGGGGAAAACTAGCGGAAGCTTGAGGTTCCAAGCTGTCGCGATCAGGTCCCCCAGACCAGCACTTGCTGGTTACCCAAGGTCAAAGACCCCTAGGTACACTCTCTCTATGAGGCTCTGCTCGGATAGTCTGAGAGAAACATTCCCCTGCCTGGAATGAGAGAGCCGATGGTGGAATTGAGAGAATCTCAATCATCCCGATATCTCTACTGCAAGATGTGAAGGTGTGAAAATGCGTCCCCTGCTGGTTAGCATGAAGTCGACACGCAACGGGGCGACTTGGCAGGAGCGGTAGGATCTGAAGAGGGGCCAGACTAAGGCCCTTAAGCCTGCCTGAATGATGGAGAGGTATCCTTCAGGTCTTGACCATAGGCCTGGACCGGAACATGGCCCCCCCCCTTTCCTTTGACGAGTCCGAGAACCGCATCAAGAATGTGGGGAAAGGACGAGAATATCCACTACCATCAAGAGGCTCCATAGGTCAACACCCATTGCAGGTTTAATAGTTCCGCTGGTCCCATAGGGCCAGGGAGTCCGGTTAAACATTGCCTGAAGCCACCGGAACTTGGATCGCCCCACATGGAACTTATCCTGAGGCGACCGTTCGGACTATAAACGGGTCAATGAGGAAAGAAGAACTAGGAAACGTTCCAAGGTAGGGCTGAAAACTCTGCTTGACTGAGAACAGGTACTGCGACTCTCCTCAGTCTTGCCACGGTGAACCGAAAGGAAGGCTCGGAGGATGTGGTAACAGAATCTGGCGTCCCCAGGTGGTCACCCATCCAAGTACCGACGTTGCTTAACCTCGCTGGACGGACGAGAAGCGGGGTTTCCAACGTGGTAAGGCGGTTGACTCAATATCATGGCCAGATACTCCAGATGTTGAGGCAGAGGAAGAGAAGGCTCCAAGCAAAATACCATGAGCCCACACTCATGGTCAGCATTCGGAAGCTTTTCCCGGCGCTGAAGAAGGTCGAAACCCGAGCCTACCGGAGTTGACCAGCCCTCCAAACAGCAGAGGAGGCGGAAGTCTGCACCTGAGCGGCCAAGAGGAAGGCAGGGAGAGTTCTCTGGGGAAACAAACCTGCTATGCCACGGCGGGATAGCCACACTGCATCATAAGCAGGAATACTTGCAGTTTAGGCTGAATTCGACGAGCACCCTGGAAGATGGATGGAATGGAAACTGAAAGTACCCGTCCTTCCGATCCAGGGTTAAAGGAGTCCTGTCGCCTCGTTACCAGTCTGATCGATTCTGCTGGTCTACGCTGGCCGAAGTTTGTTCGACAAACTTGATCAGGGCTGAGAGGTCGACTATGGACATCCCCTCTCAGATCCTTCCTTACAAGAAAGGATCGACTGAGGGGGCCGGGGGTGAAGCCGTCGATGATCCTAAGGAAGACCTTCGCCTAAGGTATGGATCATTCTGCCCAACCGGGCAACTCTGCTGATGCTATGGCATAGAGGTTCAGAGACACTGAATTCGCTGACAGAGACGGCAGGCGCGATATCCTTGGCTACTCACAGAGATTGTGCGGGAATGGGCATCGGGAAGCTGTCATTCGGATGAGTAACCTTAAGCATCCTCCCAGCGAAAAAACCTGCAATCCTAGAGTTCGTGAACTCCTTTTAGGACTATGCCCCCCCGGGGGAGTCTCCCGTGCCATCTGTTCCTGACAGGAGGAAACTGCAATTGGACACCTTGTCCCAGTTGTCGTAGCCGATAACTTAGGCCGACGTGGTTGAAAGAAAAGGGAGCTGGAGCCCTGCAGAGTCTGGAAGAAAGCGCCTTGGAGGAGTGAAACCGGAAGTCGATTTACTCCGCACAGCAGATGTTTAAGTCTCTGTCCTTGGGCAAAGACAAAACTCTTCTCAAGGATGGAAGGGTGTCTGAGGTCGTTGACCTCCACAGATGAGACACCCGAAGGAAGCCTTCAGTCAGTGCGTCCAGATGGTACAACATCGAGCTTGTCCGCAAGTAGATACTTAACGACGAAAGGCCAAGGTGCCTGAGCTCGAGAGGAGGAAAGTACCCTTGATCTTCCTGTAGCTTCCTTGAACCAAACCTCGGGCCGTAACCGAGGAGGGAAAGAACCTGGTAAGCTCCCAGAGGAAGAGGTAAGCAGTCACCCCTTGTCCGATGGAGAAATCTTCAACGGAAAGCCCCCCCGCCAAAAATCCTTCCAGGGCGGGAGAAGGAGAGAGTACTCGTGCAGGAGAGGGGACCCTCGAGACCGACCTCTTGGGAACCAACTTCGCCCTGGGGGAAGTCACCACGAAGTCCACTCCTCTCTTTCTCTTCAGCGTAGGAGAGACAGCCGCTGGTTTGTTACCCTGGCCGGTGAGTGCTGGTTTCATAAACCTCATTAACGCCCGTGCCAGCGGATCAAACCATGTCTGCTGCTCCAAGGACACAGAGTCCGAAATCCTCGCTAAGGTGAAAGGGATCGGGCGATCCTTTGGAGAGGACACGACGGTTCCTGCCTGAAAAGAAGGTGGGAAGAATGCTGTACTGACCTGTCTTCGTCCTGCACTACCAACCTGTGCTTGGATGGAGGTGATCCCGAGTGCTGCCTAGGAGCACGCGTCCCTGCTGCTACCACCGGCTGTGGAATTCGCCGCGAACTATGGTCGCGCGAGGGCGAACGGTCGCGCAAAGGCGAATGGTCGCGCGGGCGCACAGGCGAGTGGTCGCGCGGGCGCGCAGGCGAGCGGTCGCGAGGGCGCGCAGGCGAGCGATCGCGCGGGCGAGCGATCGCGCGGGCGAATGGGCGTGACGGCGAGGGATCGTGCTGCCGCGTAGGTGAAGAAGATCGCTGGCGGTAAGCGATGGCGAGCAGCATGTGTAGGTGAATGATCGCGTGATAGGGTGCGATGGTGATCAGCATCCGCAAGAGGGCGAGCGTTCAGGGTTGTGCGATGAGGAGCAGCATGCGTAAGCGGGCAATCGTGCAGGGTTGTGCGATGGCGAGCAGCATGCGCAGGTGAATGATCGCGTGAAAGGGTGCGATGGTGATCAGCATCCGCAAGAGGGCGATCGTTCAGGGTGGTGCGATGAGGAGCAGCATGCGTAAGCGGGCAATCGTTCAGGGTTGTGCGATGGCGAGCAGCATGCGCAGGTGAATGATCGCGTGAAAGGGTGCGATGGTGATCAGCATCCGCAAGAGGGCGATCGTTCAGGGTTGTGCGATGAGGATCCGCAGTTGAGGGTCGCGCGATGGCGATCAGCATCCGCAGTTGAGGGTCGCGCGATGGCGATCAGCATCCGCAGTTGAGGGTCGCGCGATGGCGATCAGCATCTGCAGTTGAGGGTCGCGCGATGGCGATCAGCATCCGCAGTTGAGGGTCGCGCGATGGCGATCAGCATCTGCAGTTGAGGGTCGCGCGATGGCGATCAGCATCCGCAGTTGAGGGTCGCGCGATGGCGATCAGCATCCGCAGTTGAGGGTCGCGCGATGGCGATCAGCATCCGCAGTTGAGGGTCGCGCGATGGCGATCAGCATCCGCAGTTGAGGGTCGCGCGATGGCGATCAGCATCCGCAGTTGAGCTAGTAGCTGGCGAACCATGTTCCTTCAGAAGTGTTGGAGAACGTTGGCGTGCCAGCTGTAACACACGTGGGCGATCCGGAGATCGCTGACGAGCTGACGATCGCTGGCGAGCTGATGATCGCTGACGAGCTGATGATCGCTGACGAGCTGATGATCGCTGACGAGCTGATGATCGCTGACGAGCAGAAGGCTACGCGTGGAAGCCTGCGCAAAGAAGAAGAGTCCTTGACCCCGACCTGAACCGAAGTTCTAGATCGCGAGGGCGAACGTGGGCGCACAGGGCACGTAACAGGAACCGCAGGGAAGATCATCTTGAAAGCGCTGACGAACAGGAGAGCGCTGACGAACAGAAGGGCGCGCAGGGAAACCCTGACACGCAAGGGAAGAACCCCCGTGGGGGCAACCCTTTGCCCCGAAGGGATCGTTGTCCGCCGGGAGACTGATGTCCGTCGGAAGACTGATGTCCGTCGGAAGACCGCTGTCCGTCGGGAAGACCGTTGTCCGTCGGGAAGACCGTTGCCCGTCGGAAGACGAGATTAGACTGCTGTCCATCTGCACCAAGACGGAAGATCGAGAAAAAGAAGTTGTAGGCTGCAAACGGAGATTCAAAAAGGCGCCTC
This sequence comes from Palaemon carinicauda, assembly GCF_036898095.1. Taxonomy (NCBI): domain Eukaryota; kingdom Metazoa; phylum Arthropoda; class Malacostraca; order Decapoda; family Palaemonidae; genus Palaemon; species Palaemon carinicauda. The sequence goes on from NC_090761.1 coordinate 22,475,576, forward strand.
AAGCACCCTTATAGGGAGATGAGAGGCCCTTACGACGAGGCGGACGGAGGGCCTTACGGCGAGGGAGGCCAACAGCAACAGCAACAGAAGAAACCTCCGAAGAGGAGTCTCTATGAGTGTACTCTCTCGCGAACGAAAGAGAAACACTTCGTGGAAGAGACTGGTCAGCCAGTGACCTAAAAGGGGCAATCCTCCGAAGAGGAGCTCCTGCAGTTGCCCAGCCCCTTGAGCGAAACTGCAGGTGCGACCGCTCAGCACCAAGAGCATAGTCGCACGAAAAAAAGGCAAGAGAAGAACCCCCCAAAAGAGGAAAAGCTCAAGCCTGGACAGGAAAAAACTTCCCTCGGAAGGAAAGTTATCCGCCCAAGGAGGCAAGCCTCCTGACTGTTCTAAAATGAACTGGAGAGCTGTCCGTCGACACGGGAGTACTACCAGTAGAAGGAGACACGCCCCTGACGACAATACAAGGGGGGAGGCAGCAACAGCCGAATCCCCAGGACTCAACCAGACAGCTCACACCGTTGCTATATTACAGAAACGAACTAGATCGGTAACTGTAAAAAAATAAAACAAATAATATTAGTACACATTCATTCCCCGGGAAGGCTCCGAAGAGGAATCCCGAGGGAAAGGAACAAGAATTACACAACAGGCACGTGCCCTCACAACCACTTACACTCGCGGAAGGAGAGCTGTAACCAAAACAGAATTATAACAATTATAATTATGTAACTATGTAATTATGTAATTTAAAAATGAATGAACACTAAAGAAAAAACGAAAACCCCGAAAGGAATCGTTCTACAAGCTGAAAAATTAACAACTACAATTAGATTCATAAACTAATTGAGACAAAATATACGGCGTAGCAACCCCACCCACACGGGAAGGAAGCTACAAGGGCGTAGTAAAACATAGTAAAAGGGTAAACGACCTCAAGAGAGAGAGAGAGAGAAAGACCGAAGTCAAACTCGATCGCAACCCATAAAATTAGGCCGTGGTGGCCTAACTGCCGAGGCCTCCACGTAGATATCGTACACTACACACACACATCTGAAAAGGAAACTTACTTATTTCTATACTCAAATATATATACAAACATGAAAACATGTTTACATATATATTGAGTAAAAGAAAAGTAAGCGATTAAGTAAAGACAAAACAGACAATGGCTGCCAAGCGAGGACCAAGACAGAGACGTCTGTCACAGTCCGAGCCAAAAGTGAAAGTGAGTATTCACCTGTGTGTGAGGGGGAGGAGGGGTAGCTAGCTACCACTCCCCTACCCCCCCGCTAACTAGCGCGGGGGTAATACACCCTCGTTAAATTCTAATGGCTCGCCATTTCAGCTACGCTAAAAGTAATAACCCTTTGTAAATAGCGTGGTTTGTATTTCGGTTACGGAACAAATTTAAATTGTAAAAACATCAAAAAAGATAATTCATATATAAACTATAATGACTTATGTCAGCCTGTTCAACATAAAAACATTTGCTGCAACTTTGAACTTTTGAAGTTCTACCGATTTAACTACCCATTTAGGAAGATCCTTCCCCAACTTGGTCACAGCTGGAATAAAACTTCTAGAATACTGTGTAGTATTGAGCCTCATGATGGAGAAGGCCTGACTATTAGAAGTAACCGCATGGTTAGTATTACGAGCAGGATGGAATTGCTCGGGAAGATCTGAAAATCAGCAGCTGAAGACTAGATAGGAGAGCAATACTCAAAACAAGGTAGAATGAAAGAATTAAAACACTTCTTCAGAATACATTGATCACCAAAAATCTTAAAAATCACAATAAGCCCATTTTTTGTGTAATTGAAGAAGACACAGACTTGATGTGTTTCTCAAAAGTAAATTCGCTGTCGACAATCACGCCTAAAATTTTAAGAGTCATACAGTTAAAGAAACATTATCAATGCTAAGATCTGGATGTTGAGGAGCTACTGTCCTTGATCTACTTACAATCATACTTTGAGTTTTGTTAGGATTCATCTTCATACCCCATAACTTGCACCATGCAATAATCTTAGCTAGATCTCTATTAAGGGATTCAGCCACCCCAGATCTACATTCAGGAGATGGAATTGATGCAAAGTGTAGCATCATCTGTATATGCAACAAGCTTGTTTTCTAGGCCAAACACATGTCATATGTATATAATATGAAAAGTAATGGGCCAAGAACACTGCCCTGAGGAACACCAGATATCACATTCCTATACTCACTATGGTGCCCATCAACAACAACTTTTTTCAATCTATTACTTAAAAATTCAATAATGATGCTAAGTAAGGACCCATCCACTCCCATTCTGTTGATCTGGGAACTTGAAAACTTTCAAAGCCCAATTCTGTGCAAGGGTTTTCATATCCTTCCGTCCCTCGGGGGTTTTCCACAAAGACTTGCAGTCTCCTTCCGAGGAGCCACCACTGGCTGCGAAGCCTGCGGAGGGACCACAGAGCAGTGTTTGGCTCTGAGGGTGGACCCAGTAGTCGTCCATATATGAGACCTCGAACCCCTGGCCATTCTTAGGTGAAAGGTATCCCCTGGAGGAGGCACCTCCTGCCTCCATCTCCTTCATCACTTATAGTGGGACAATACCTAGTTTTTTCCCCCTGGGGATTAGGCTTGTCATGGTCAGCCGTGGTGTCAAGATACAGCTAGTATCTAGATAAGTGATGAACAATTAAGAGAGATTCCAAGGGTGGAGAAGGAGCAGGCTTAGAAGTAGTACTCTTACACCAAGGGTCTGAAAATGGGCTGGAACTTGCATGAAATCCTAACTCCAAGAGGGAGATCTGAATGGTTGAAGGTCATCCCGTGATGATCAGGCTGAAGATAGCCTGCTTAACAACTTAGCCATGGCGCGTCCTTCGCAAAAAAAAAAAAACGGCAACAAGAGTTCTACCCGAGCGGTGTTCATGAGAGCGTTTATCCTAGGACCAACTCCTCTCGGTACGTGCGTTGTGGTACGAGTGCACGCAGTAGCCAAAGAAGCAAGTAGACCTCCATTAGGATGAGGACCTCACTTGTCAGCCCCATGTGGGTGAGATTGGCAAGTGCGCACACAGGTGCTATTCTTCGCTATGAATGTAGGTACTACTCATCCGCAAGCCGATGCATGGCGAACAGACTCGCAAGAGATCTTGCAAGTGGGAGAAGAGTTGCCTTGTGTATGCCAAAAGCAGGACGTGCAGGCTCGGAAGGACAAGAGTAAGGAAAGGTTGGCTTGTCTGTAAACACGTACTGTACGAGACAAGACCCTGTGGATTTAGCACACACGCAACTCGCAAAGACTCAATACATCTGGGAAGCATGGTGACAGGGGCCTGCAATTACTGGAAGTCGGGTGCCACAATCACCAAGATGTTCCGAAGAGCTAGGTATTGACGAGTCAATGAATGCATAATATTTGGTTTGCCAGCCATTATGCGCTCACTCGTAACTCACAAATAATGATAGAAACGCAATTGATAGTGAACAGTAAAGAAAAAAGCACTAAGCCCTTTAAGTGCATCAAAGGCAAATAATGATGTCTGATCGCTTAGAGGAAGTGAGGAAACATCCTCTCAACTTCCCAGAGGAGAGCATCATGTGCCAGCATTCTGAGCCGCATGCGCAGCGGTTACTTACAAACTAAAAGAATGTTAAGCAATCACACCCTTTTTCTTTGGTTGTCTAGTCGTGAGGAAAATGAGACTTGAAGTAACTCTCATAAATGACTCAATAGTTTGCATCAGTGTAGGAATAAATCAATAATAATATAAATGATATACAATATTATACGAAACATGATTTAAAGCATGCCCATTAGTATTTTTCTTTATATGAAGTAACAGTAATTTTGAATATAAGTAAATCTCTCTCTCTCTCTATACCATTTTCTTTTTAAAGCAGCTTGCTGAATACATTATCTGAATGTTATTAAACAGGCTTTTGACCACTCAGATTTTATGGTTAATGACGCGAATACATTTCTTTAATA
>NC_090761.1:22484566-22492475 GCF_036898095.1 Palaemon carinicauda
GATCAGCAGCTGAAGACCAGACAGGAGGACAATACTCTAAACAAGGTAAAATGCAAGAATTAAAACACTTCTTCAAAATAGATTGATTAGCGAAAATCTTGAAAGACTTTCTCAATAAGCCAGTTTTTGTGCATTTGAAGAAGACACAGACCTAATGTGTTTCTCAAAAGTAAATTTGCTGTAGAGAATCACACCTAAAATTCTAAAAGAGTCATACAATTTTAAAGAAACATTATCAATACTGAGATCCAGATGTTAAGGAGCCACGGTCCTTGACCTACTTACAATCATATTTTGAGTTTTGTTAGGATTCAACTTCATACCCCATAATTTGCACCATGTACTAATTTTAGCTAGATCTCTATCAATGGATTCAGAAACCTCAGATCTACATTCAGGAGATGGAATTGATGCAAAGAGAGTAGCATCATCTGCATATGCAACTAGCTTGTTTTCTAGACCAAACCACTTGTCATGCGTATATAGTATGAAAAGTAATGGGCCAAGAACACTACCATGAAGAACACCAGATATCATACATTTTCCAAATTCACACTCCTAAAATGGTCTTCTGGGCATGTTGTAAATAATTTAGGAGAGTTGGGGTCTCCCTTTCTAACTACTTCCTTAATCGGAATTTTCTCACTATCTTTATGTATGGCATAAAAAGACCATAAACAGACTCGTATGGAAGGACATGTCTGAGGCCTTTGTCCTACACTGGCCTAGCAACGGCTGATGGTGATGACGATGATAATGATATATAAATTACTTAAGTATGTATACAACCAGTCAATATGAGCTTTTGGCTGAGTGGTGTAACACTTGTACCTCGTTTGGTACACCCATGGGTCGCTCCCGACCATTCTACCCATCGGGTACAGGTATCGATTAGGTTCCAGAAAACTTCATAGTATTAGCGATCCCACGCCTAATGACTTGTTGTGAGACCAGAAGGCTTTATGGATAAGTATATTGCTCTCAATAATGATTGGCTATCTGTCCTGTATCTGATAAACATGAAAGCACAGACGGAAATAAAATTCCCAACTTCACAATAATGCCAAAATGTGTTTAAAATCTTTCACTTCCAATTAGTGGAGTTATTAATGGGAACTTTTATCTTTCTGTGAAAGGGAAATGATAGAATCTTCCAATGTTTAGTCTTAAAATAAAATCGTTATCAGGAACGACGTATTTGGTGCGAGTACTTAATGAACTAGCCATTTGTAAGATCCTTAGATAGGGTTATAACGAATCACCTGGGGCAGTCTAATTAAACCCTGAATTAAACCTCGATAACTCGTGTCTTCTCTCTCTCTTCTCTCTCTCTCTCTCTCTCTCTCTCTCTCTCTCTCTCTCTCTCTCTCTCTGACAAGCCTACTCAGCAGTATCTTGCACAATATATCTACTGGTTTATTTAGAAATGTTGTAAAAGGTCATCAATAATAATAATAATAATAATAATAATAATAATAATTATTATTATTATTATTATTACTATTATTATCATCACCATCATTATTATTACTACTTGCTAAGCTACAACCATACCTGGAAAAGCAGATTGCTATAGCCCGAAAGCTCCAACAGGAAAAATAGCCCGGCGAGGAAAGGAAATAAGGACACTACAAGAGAAATGATTAACAATTAAAATAGAATATCTTAGGAATAGTAACAATATTAAAATAAATCTTTCATGTATGAACTATTAAAACTTTAAAAAACAAGAGGAACAGAAATAAGATAGAATAGTGTGCCCGAGTGTACCCTCAAGCAAGAAAACTCTACCCCAAGACAGTGCAAGACCATGGCACAGAGGCTATGGCACTACCCAAGACTAGTGAACAATAGTTTGATTTTGGAGTGTAATTCTAGAAAAGCTGCTTACCATACCTAGAATCCCTTCTGCCCTTACCGAGAGAAAAGTAGTCACATAGCAGTAGTTAATTCCCTGAGCGAAGAAGAATTGTTTGGTAACCTGGGTTGTCAGGTGTATGAGGACAAAGGAGAATCTGTAAAGAATAGGCCAGACTAATAGGTGTATGTGCAAGCAAAAGGAAAACGAGCCCTAACCAGAGAGAAGAATCGAATGTAGTACTGTCTGGCCAGTCAAAGGATCGAATAACTCTCTAGCGGTAGTATCTCAACGGGTGGCTAGTGCCCTGGTCAACCTACTACCAAATATTGTCCAGATATTAAACAAATATACTTAATAACGTATATAAAACTTTGAAAACCTATCCAAGATTCTCTTAACGATATTGTTATTCATCACATAACAAACCATCTCAGATATATTACTATTACTATCTCTGAATTCCTCCACACCCTTACAAAGTATGTGATTTGACATTACTATATAATTTGCAAGACATTCCTTCGGAACATCATCAAATATATCTACAGTACTGTACATCCCAACCGTAATCCCATCATGAAAGAATCATATCGGGGTGAAGCTCTACCATAAGTAAAATTAGTATGATTTATGATAACATCGTAATGTTTCATGCTCTTACTGCCATTGTAGTAGCACCATCAAACCTCCCACTGCTTCTTCATTCTTCTAATTTCAGATTTTATTCAAGCAATGCTTAATATACAATTGAATTCTATGATCTCCTTGTCACACCGATTCTTAGCCAAACGGTCAGGAATTTCATTAAAGTAAATACCGTAATGAGAAAAAATCCACATGAAATTTACCCCACACCCAATCCGAGTGTTTCTACTTCTTGTCAAAAGATAGCAGCACATGTCCCTTGTTCCATTCATGTAAATGATTTTATCCAATTAGAAAAGGATGATAGATTGATACTTATGTAGAAATATGTGTGACAGGTATAAATCATATTCAATTAAGTGGGCAAATGTTGGCTATTTTCAAACCAAAATGACGCCATGGAAGGTTCCAGAATGCAAGGATTAGAGAGCTTTACACATTGTTTATTTTCAAGATCAGTAGATGGCCTTAGCTGGTAGAGTATCAAATTGCTAATTACCCCCCTTAATTCACTCATTATAATTTTTATGACTTCATTTCTGTTGCTACTTGGGCACAAAATTAATTTAAAACAGCCGCAAATGAACTTGATTCTCCTTGTTATCTGGCCGCAACTTAATCTTTATGAAATTGCAAATTTCACAATAAATGTCACAGAAATATTTCCTCCGCAAACAATCGTTAGTTCAATTATATTTGAAGGTTGGTGGGGGGGGGTCGCCAGATATGCCAGATGTACTGAAATCAGTGAGTCAATCAAGTAATTACACAATTATTTGATGTAATTTCCAATTACCTTTTTATGAAACCAAAGATAATTAGTATGTTTCATGGTATGGCATGCATTGTAAGTAGAAACTACGTAAACTATCAATATTGTTACATTCCGAAAGGCATAATAACACAGACTCCCTTAGCTCCCTCAGGGGGGTGGAGTCTTGTCGAGTTTTACTTTACAAGCATAATTAGTAAAATATACGAGAAAATAAGGATGAAAAAATATAAGGACAGATTCAAAGAAGAGATGAGTCGATTCCAGTGTGGAGGCATTGAAGGAAGATCTACGACCGATCATCTGCTTACACTAAATGCAGTAATAGACTATAACGCCTATTTGGGAGGGTCGACATACGTATGGTTCTGTGATGCGTATAAGTGCTTTGATAAGCTAGATCTAAAGGACTGCATAAAAGAAATGGGAAAAATGATAGGATGGAAAGAAGCATTGATAGTTAAAAAAATGAATGAAAAAGGTAGAGCAGCCATCAACTGCCCAGCAGGTACAACAGAAGATATAACGATTGAAGGAAATGTTAGACAAGGAACTATATATGGACCCAAGCTATGCAGTATAGCAACTGACAAAGTTAATAGCATTAGCAGAAAAAATATCACATTGATAAGAAATATTGAAATTGAATCACTTGTATATGTAGATGATATAATGTTTCCCTCAGGAAGGAAAGATGGTATCGAAAGTGCCATAAGTAACTGTCATAGCCTAGAGACCCTAAAGAAATTCACTATAAACACCAACCCCAAAAAATCGGGTGTATTAAGAATTAACAAAAGAAAGAAAGAGAAAGAGGTGGAGATTGAAACAAAAGTGAAGAACGGAAAAGTAAGTTTAGTTAAGGAATATAAGTATCTGGGTGAATGGTATACAGAGAAGGGAAACAAAGAATTGAGTATCAGTAAAAAAACCCAGAGGGTTGCATATATGACCCAAGAAATAAGAAAATATGGGGATACGAGAAAAGTTGGAAAGATGGCATTGGAAGTCAGAAAGAAAATATATGAAACAGTAGTTGTACCAACAATATTTGCCAACGTGGAGACCTGGAGTGTAATTAGGGACAAAGATATGAAAGATCTAGAAAACCTCCAATACAAGATAATAAGAAATATGTATGAACTACCTGCGAGTACTCCATATTGGGGCATACTTGCAGAAACAGGAATATGGCCGGTGTCCTGCAGAATAGAATATAAGAAGTTAATGCTCTTCCATAACATCATAAACTCCGAGGAAAAAAGACTAGTAAGAGAGATAATAGAGGGTCAGTTGAAGAACCCGTATGGGAAGTGCTGGAGCAAGAGCGTAGAAGAAATCTGCAGTAAATATGGGATGGAAGTGGAAGAAATAAGAAGTTGGGGGAAAAGGACCCTGAAAAAAGAAATCAAGAAAAGAATTATAGAAAAAATAGAAGAAACTATTGAAGAAAAAAAGAAAATAATGAAAAAATTAAGATTTATTAAAGGAAATGGCCCTATGCCTTATATCAGAGAAATGTATCTGGATAAGGCATCCCTTGTGATGAAAGCAAGATTAAATATGCTCAACTTAAAAGCAAATTTCAGGGGAAAATATGATGACAATTTGTGTGATCTATGCAATGAGGAAGAAGACACCACCGAACATTTATTTTTATGCCCAAAGTTAGAACAGCTAAAGAATGTAGAAATAAGTTTAGGTATGCTAAAAAATCCTAGCAGGGATCTGGCTGAATATATAGATAGGGCAATGAATATAAAAGAAGAGTTTAGGAAGCCCAAACTGATTACCACAACAGGTTGCCAAAACTGATGATAGCAAGGTGTTATCGTATCCAATTTCAAAGTATAAGGGAATAAAAGTAAAGAGTGTGAACCTCATTATGATATTAATTTATTTAAGGCACAGATGATATAAACTTAATAATAAGAATAAGCTTAGAAGCTTTGCACCTATCTATAAAGAGATAGAGTGCCCGCAAACTTATTTTGCGGAGTGAGCAATAAGGAACCAGGAACCAGGAACCAGGAATAGATGGCATCAGAGGCACCTTGTCCCAACTAATATTGTCGATTATTTGAGGACCATGTGTGTCAAAAAAAGTGTGGTAGGAGGGGAGAGGCTAGAAAATGGTAGTTGGTAAATTGTCCAACGATCGTTTCCTTATTAAGAATAGATATTTTTATCACAAAATGTTGTGAATTTTTCATATGCTATCGGAAGCAACCTGACTTTACTTATGAAAGTGTTTAATATTTCATTTGCTCATCAAAACACAAGGATATTATGTCATATCCGTGTACAAGTGACCAAGGTAACCATCATCAGCATAGTTAAGGTTGGTGGTACGAGTTTGGGACAGCGCTGCCAAATGGAATTTCCTTGAATGGAGAATATCATTATTCATTACTGATTAAAATCATTTAAGGAATAATAGTTATATGCCTGAAGGTGCATGACTATGGTGAAATTTGAAGTTCTTATAATCAGCGTAATCAACATAAACAAATCGCATAATGAAAAAGAAAATTGTCACATTTCTGTGTCATCACCATGCCTGGCTGTGTCGCGTCATCCACCTGCGAATTTGTGTTTGTTGACAAGGTCGTTCCACAGAGTAAATTAGTCATAAAATAAACCTTATCATTATTTCCATAGTAAATGTATGCTAGTCAGTAAGGCTGTTTCTTGGTTCAAAATAAGTTAAAAGAACCCTTTAAGCACACGCACGCACACACACATATACACACACACACATATACATTATATACAGTATATATATATATATATATATATATATATATATATATATATATATATATATATATATATATATATATATATATATATATCATTAATGTTTTCCTTTGCCAGTGACGGACACTGTTTTCCTAAGTCAATAAAAGGCCAATCGTGAATATAAAAAAAAGGTCGTGAATATAAAAAAAGGTGATTCTAAAAGATCGTTGAGAGAGAGAGAGAGAGAGAGAGAGAGAGAGAGAGAGAGAGAGAGAGAGAGAGAGAGAGAGAGAGAGAGGCCACCTACAAGACAGGGATGCTGGTGATCTCTGCAAATGAATCAGAAGAGACGGAATATACTTTTAACAAGCAGAGCCAATGTCCATTTATACAGGCGAAGTGTGGATGTTGCATCACGCTATTAAAGATATATGACAATTATTTCTCAACATTCATTCTTATTAGTATGAATATTGATTGTGATGTTTTTAAGGAATTTGGTGCTGGGTATTGGGCATAGAGTTGGAGAGATGAAAATGTAAGAATAAATTATAATGTATCCGGGATTAATGAGAATATAAATAGTTTAGCTGTATATAAAAGTTTGCCTCAAAGGAAGGGGTTCTTCTGTAACGACATTAAAGCTAGTTTAAATAATCATCAATAAATCACGAGAAAGTTTTCCCTTATTTTACATTTTTAATTTAGTGGAAAGGTTAACAAATATGATAGGTTGTTGGATGTCAAGAAAGGTTAATTGAGAATTTTTCAAAGTATTAAAAGGTTTTTCAAATAAGTTACAAATACCCTATGATCGATACAAATGAGAACAAAGGTTAGGTTGGTATAAACAGTCAAAGGTTTATTATTATTATAATCATTATTATTATTATTATTATTATTATTATTATTATTACTTGCTAAGCTACAACCCTAGTTGGAAAAGCAGGATGCTATAAACCCAGGGGCCCCAACCGGGAAAATAGTCCAGTGAGGAAAGGAAACAAGGAAAAAATATTTTAAGAACATTAACATAAATATAAATTTTCTATATAAACTATAAAAACTTAAACAAAACAAGAGGAAGAGAAATTAGATAGAATAGTGTGCCCGAGTGTACCCTCAAGCAAGAGAACACTAACCCAAGACAGTGGAAGACCACGGTACAGAGGCTATGGCACTACCCAAACCTAGAGAACAATGATTTCTATTATTTCTATCGGCCACAGGTTCGAGTCCTTGGCCGGGCAGAAATATTTATCATTCAAAAATTTTCGAAAGCGATTGAGATCACAAGTCAGAGCGAATTCGATATCAAAGGGTATTTGTTGCTTATTTGAAAAAAAAATAGGTAATATATATATATATATATATATATATATATATATATATATATATATATGTATGTATGTATCACAATGGCATTTACATATAGAATTCTTCCTTTGGGAATGTATATCCACTGGAAACTTATTTATGATAATTGTTTCTGGCTGGGCAAGGATTCGAACCTATGCCCTCAGCCGAAAAAAAAAATGCCTGCATGGACGACTTTACCAATCGAGATTTCAAAAGAGATATAAGTTCATTTGAAGTCCACTATCGAATTGAGGAATTTGTTCTTAGACTTGAATTAAACCTCTCCACCATGATAGCTGATTAGTGAGTTTGCAACACGTGGTTATTTATGCTGAATATCACGGACACACTTGGTTTTAATTAATGTAGATATCAACCACAATGGCATTTAATATCGGATTCAACCTTTGGAAATGTATATCGACTGGAAATTCAATCATGATTAATGCTTTCCGGCTGGGAAAGGTTTCCCCGACCGTCAGAGCCTTTTCAAACTTTAGCCCCCCACCCCCCCCCCACCCGAAAAAGGC
>NC_090761.1:22492975-22507975 GCF_036898095.1 Palaemon carinicauda
CATCATTTATTTATTTCCTTATTTACTTTCCTCACTAGTCTATTTTTCCCTATTGGAGTCCTTGGGGCTTATAGCATCTTGCTTTTCCAACTAGGGTTGTAGCTTGGCTAGTAATAATAATAATAATAATAATATATAAATAGATGTATAGATAGGAGCGCGTACAAACTTCCTAAAACCATAAGTCGAATGAACCAGTATATGAAACGCAATAATTGAGGAATGGATAAATATATGAAATATTTATGAAATAATGAAGAATTATAGCTATAAATCACAGGGACATTGCTCACATATATTTACATTAAGAAGAGATTTATGCGATTTATGAAAATTTTATAAAAGCCATTTTATGAATATTCAAGTATTGCTTCCTTTATTTTGAGGTTTCAATGGTACCTGTTTAAATTTGATTTAGTGACTTACACACACGGAGGCAATTGTATCTGCATACACACACACACACACACACATATATATATATATAGAGAGAGAGAGAGAGAGAGAGAGAGAGAGAGAGAGACCTAATCATTAAAAATTTAGTGCTCAATGACCCTTCTGTAAACTTCTTATTATCACTATTATCATTAATATTTTGTCATTAAGTCTGCTAGATATGTATGTATGTATATATATATATATATTATATATATATTTGATTTATGTTCATCATTCAACATTTCCTCTCTACAAATTTCCTCTCTCTCATTCCCCTAATGAGTGAATAGATTAATACTTAAAATATGAAAATCTCTCTCTCTCTCTCTCTCTCTCTCTCTCTCTCTCTCTCTCTCCCAAATGAAACGACATCGAACAACACATTTTGCTAATCACAGAAGATTAAGGGATTCTAGACTTAATTCATCACGTCCCGGGCAAAAGAGAGATATTAGGGGATGAAAGTGAGGGCCGTTAAACTAGACCCATAATAGCCGCCATCTGGTGTTTCAGCATAGCGGATGATAACATCATATAACACATTTGCTTCTCTTACAACGAAACACTCCCAGCCAAAGTTTTGCCGTAACTCACAAACAACATAATATATATTCTCGAATTATCATCAAAAGTTGCAAGACTCAAATTCTCTCTCTCTGTCTAATGTCTGCGCTGCGAAGTTTGTCTGTGGTATAAACTTCAGTAGTCTTGGAGGGTGGGCGATTCGCCATTCGTCTTGTTATGGTTATGGAGTTCGTCCCTGATGTATTTATTTATTTTTTTTTTTTGTAGGAAATTTCCCTTTTTACAACTGATCGTTTAGTTTAGTGGGATATATTTCATAGATATTCATGCAGGCTGTACTCACCAATTTTGCACTGAATGTTTTATTTCTATGATTTTTGAGGCAGGGGGAATAATTGTAAACTATTCATCTAATATGAATCTATTTTTTTAAATACCGTTTAAGCATACGGTGGCCATATTTTGTATTGTAGTAAACTAAACCCAAACATTTTTTTTTTTTTTAAGAATCCTGTCCAACGTGTATATAGTCGTTTGACATTCAAAATTTTGTGATAGAATAAAATCTCATAGCGTGGAATATTTTTGTTTAAGTCTCGCTTTCTTCAAGCAGTGTAATTTCAGGTAGACATTTTTTACTGCATCTGAATTATCTAAATTTGGAACTTTCGCGACAGTAACCAAATTCTTATGGACGATGAATACCTTCTTTGATGAATTTTCAAACGCTTCATTAAACGGCACAAAAGAAAGTGAAAGGGCTGAAAACTAAGGAGAAATGGATAAATATTATGAAATACTGATAGATTCTCAGCTTTATCTAAAAAAGATAAGAATAACGATAAGCAAGAATGGGAGAAAAATGACAATGGTCGCTGAGAAGAACGATTGTGTTGATAATGACTATAATGTTATGTTCGTGACGATTATGGAGAAGAGTTTTAATATGTGGAGGACGTCTCAAAAAAAAAAAAAAAAAAAAAAAAAAAAGCCAAGAGGTGATATAAGAAAGTCTACTTTTATTGCAGCACTCCCGAAATGTATGTACTTACTTGGGTATGGTATAAAAAAACGCCAGGAAATGTACTGTATAAACAAGACCGCACAAACATACACATAACAACAAACAACAAATAACAACAAATGCTGCCGTTTCTGGTTCACTGCTGGACAAAGGCTTCAGACATGTCCTTGATCATATCTGTGATTTGGCCATTTTCTTCACCACGCTTGCCACTTGGTGATGTTAGGACTCTTCAGTCTGATCGTTCACAGCAAACCAACCTAGTATGGGTGTACCTGACAAGTACAGGTTTGCTGGGTATGGCGACGCACAAACATACACATAACATAACAACAAGCAACAACAAATGCTGCCGTTTCTGGTTCACTGCTGGACAAAGGCCTCAGACATGTCCTTAATCCTGTCTGTGATATGGACATTTCCATCACCACGCTTGCCACTGCGGATTGGTGATGGTGTGAGATTTTTGTCTGATCGCTCACAGCAAACCAATCTAGTATGGGTGTCCCTGACTGGTACAGCTTTGCTGATCATGGCGATATACAAACCCTTCCACCACGTTAAGGTATTCCCACGGTACATATATGTGCTGTGGCATGTGGCATATGCAACAAAAAATACGGTTAAATCTGTTAAACTAAATTAAAAATATATACGTATGAAGGGATGAAAGTGCAAATTATGTTGTTACTTAAACAAATGGAAAATATGTTTTTTATCAAAACGTAAGTATGAGTTATAATTCAATTAATTTTAAATTACGGTTTATATAGATGCATGTCAAAATAACTAATTGAAAAAAAAAAAAAAAAACGGAACCTGTAAATAGAAAGTAATTGAATTGTACCTCATGTTTTTGCTTTTATGAAAATCCTTTTTCTATTTTGTTTGTTTATTCCCTTTACATGTTCTATTTGTATATTTGTTCATTTAAATATCTATGTTCTCTAATTTGCCTTTTTTTTATTTTTATATAAAAAAATCAATATATTTCGTATCACTACTGTTAAAAATTTGTATGAAAAAAAGGTAAATGTCTGGCAAAATTTATTCCAGGATTTTTACCGTTTTAAAAACGAGTATATTGACGTAAAGGAAGGATATTACGGTCACAAGCCCGTAAAAGATAATAACAAAGTAATGTAAAATTACGGTCGCCTGTATTTTATTGAAATAAAGTTGAGAACAGTAGATTTTTACGGAGAATTTCCGATTATAATTACGGTGTTTTTTTTTTTCGAACAGTGTACTTTTATCATGATTGCATGTCAGGCTGCAATTTTAGTTGGAAAAGCAAAATGCTATAAGTCCATGGCCACAACAAACGAGTCAGCCTCAGTAAAAAAAAAAAAAAAAAAAAAAAAAAAAAACCACCACCGTTTGCTGTTTAAACTTTTGAAGCTATAACGATTCTATTATTTGAGTGCAAAGACCAAAGACCATGGCATAATTCATCACAGTCGGAGTAAAACTGTTGGAATATTACATAGTACTGACCTTTATAAGTATGGACAGAAGAAATTCCCGAGAAACTTAGTATTAGGTGTAGATAGTATAATCTGAAACCTGAATGAATAGCAATGGAGTATTCAGACATCCTTATGGGGGTAAACCACAGTGGTAAAAGAAAAAAAAAACCAGTAAATTTAATCGGAAATTCTCCGTAAAAATATACTATTCTCAGCGGTATTTCAGTAAAATACAGGCGACTGTAACTTTACTCTAAATTGTTATGATCTTTTACCGTTTAGTGACCGTAATATTACTTCTTTACGTCGATATATACGTTTTTAAAACGGTAAATGCCTGGCAACTTTTATTCCAGGATTTTTAGCGTTTTTACGGCAAATTTTCAAAAGTGCATTCTACACTGATGTGTATACTGGGCGGAGAAAACAGGCCAATTTATGAAAGAACTCTGGTACAAGTTATAAAGAATAAAAACTGTGAAATCTTAATACTGGCAGTTCTACAGTTAAATAGCAAAGTAGGCGAATTTTTTTTAACACAATTTAATAATGATGAGGTCGTTGTAATAAATAATTCCAAGCAGGCACGCTACTTACTGCCTATTACCCAAACATTTCCTAAATCGCTTTAAATTATTAATGAGGTAATCTTCAGGCGACCGAAAAAAAATTACCTTATATGCTTGAAATGAACCTTGAACTCGATGGAAGCAAGTTTTCTTGAAACGAAAAGAACGGGATTTTAAACACGGATTATCCTCTCCGTTCTTTGGGAATTTAATATTTCATATTTATATAATTGAAGCATAATTGTACTAGTTGAATGTAAAAAAAAATAATTTTCTTTTTAATTTTCAAATATTCTTTCGTGCATTTCTTCACTTATGATAAAAATCGATAAATTTAGCTAATATATCATTGAAATAATGGTATTTTGTGTCATATCTTGACATAAAATATCATAAAATACAGAAAATATAGAATTAATAAATGAGAACAATTTTTTTTTCTTCAGATTTCATATATTTCTTTGTGTATATCTAAAAGTATTGCTAAAGGGAAGACATCAAGGTGAGGAGTAGATTGAGATAGTTTGGGCATGCTCTTGTCACTCCCCAAGAGAGAAAAGTTCACCAAACTTTCAACTGAGCTCCACAAGGCACTAGAAGAGTTGGAAGCCCCAGGCCTACATGGCTGAGGACTATGAAGCGTGAAATAGATGATGAATGGTGAAGTATTGCTGTCAAAGCTCCAGATAGAAACGACAGGCAAAAGCTAATCGAGGCCCTTTGCGTAGGAGATGATGATGAAGGGGGGGGGGGGGGGGGGGGTACTGAGGTTTAAAAAGTCCCCTAGCTACACCCTTAATGCAAAGGATTATCAAAATCGTGATAAAGCTAAGGTAATTGACAGACATTTCCAGAGATTAATATTCATATCAGGAGAATTACTGCAATAAGCCGTTTTAAGATTTAGTCCATCATGTTGAGATGGGGATTAGCTGCTGAAAACAAAATCGAACACCATAGGCAAAACACAACAGATTCAAATATATAAAATATTTCTTCAGCATTAGCAGGTCTCCAAAAATCTTGAAAGCTTTCTCGATATACCAATAAAGACCGGTTGATGTTTCTCAGAAGCGCTAATCTTTTAAGGATAGAAGAGACTCTTTCCCAAGGTAAGCAGCTCTTCTAAGAGAAAAACACTGTAAAATCAAACCATTGTTCTCTAGTCTTGGGTAGTGCCATAGCCTTTGTGCCATGGTCTTCCAATGTCTTGGGTTAGAGTTCTCTTGATTGTGGGTACACTCAGGAACATAATTTTGAATTATGTTTCTTTATTTCCTTTCCTCACTGGGCTATTTTACCTGCTAGAACCCTTGGGCTTATAGCATCCTGTTTTTCCAAATAGAGTTGTAGCTTAGCATGTAATAATGATAATCATCATCATCATCATAATAATAATAATAATAATAATAATAATAATAATAATAATAAAAACAATTACCTTGTCTTTTAAGTACTTATTCAGTTTTTAAATTCTCTCTCTCTCTCTCTCTCTCTCTCTCTCTCTCTCTCTAAATTCTCTCTCTCTCTCTCTCTCTCTCTCTCTCTCTCTCTAAATTCTCTCTCTCTCTCTCTCTCTCTCTCTCTCTCTCTCTCATATATATATATATATACATATATAATATATTGAGATACACACACACACACAAATATATATATATATATATATATATATATATACATATTTTTGGTGGGTTTGATGCGTTTACATGCACACAGCATCTGCTATAATTATGAATGTCTTTCGATCGTCATCAGTTATTATCATTATTATTATTATTATTATTATTATTATTATTATTATTATCAACTAATAAGCCTAGTTGGAAAAGCAAGATGCTATAAGCCTAAAGACCAATACCGCTATTTCCAAGCAGCTATACACTCCCAACACCACAGCCGTTGGTTTATTATAGATAAATCGATCGTGCAATCACAGACCTTCACTTGAGGTCACCTTCGAGGATGCAAGAATGATCCTACTAAGGCCAAAGTGACAATAGGATTAAAGGTATCTGAAGAAGCACTTCAGATAACAAAGATCCAATCACTTCACCCAGACGTTACCCAACGGGGCCAAATATCCTTATGAAACGAGGATAATAATAATAATAATAATAATAATAATAATAATGCTACTACTACTACTACTACTACTACTACTACTACTAATAATAATAATAATAATGTGGTAACCCCAGACTGGGGTTCGAGTCCTCCTCAAAGTCTTTAGTTCCTTTGGTCGCTGCAACCTCACCATCTTTATAAGCTAAGGATAGGGGGTTTTGGGGAACCTATAGGTCTATCTGCTGAGTCATCAGCAACCATTGCCTGGCCCTCCTTGGTCCTAGCTTGGGTGGAGAGGGGGCTTGGGCGCTGATCATATGTATATATGGTCAGTCACTAGGGCATTGTCCTGCTTGATATGGCAAGGTCACTGTCTCTTACCTCTGCCCATTCATGAGTGACCTTTAAAGCCTTTAAAAACAATAACAGTAACAAACTTTAATAATGACAAGATTATGATAATAATAATAAAATAATAATAATAATAATAATAATAATAATAATAATAATAATAATAATAATGATAAGATAATAATAAAATAATAATAATAATAATAATAATAATAATATAAACCACCCTATTTTGATTACAGCTGTTTCTAGTCCACTGCAAGACAAAAGCCTAAGACATAACTTCATTCATGTCTGGGGTTTAAAGGCCATTTTTCATGGACCCCGTTGGCCACTGCGGACTGATGACGGTGGGAGATTTTCGTCTGATCGCTCACAGCAAACCAACCTAGTATGGATTGCTTTATCATGACCTCACTGCAATAAAACCACTCAACCTGGGGAAACCAAATCCAGGATTTTGGTTATGCATTCGTTTATTTGTTTATTTCATCTACGGTGGTTTTTGCAAGGTGGTTTGAGTAGGCTATAAATAAGAATTGATATTGCGAGCGCATATACAGAAACAGCCACAACCCTCTATATCATAGAGAGCAAGTGTATGGCTACACACACTCACACACACACACATATATATATATATATATATATGTCTATATATATATATATATATATAAATATATATATATATATATATATATATACATATATATATATATATATATATATACATATCATCATCATCATCTCCTCCTACGCCTATTGACGCAAAGGGCCTCGGTTGGATTTCTCAAGTCGTCTCTGTCTTGAGCTTTTAATTCATTACTTCTCCATTCATAATATCCTACTTCGAGCATTATATTCCTAAGCCATGTAGGCCTGGGTCTTCCAATTCTTCTAGTGCCTTGTTGAGCCCAGCTGAACGTTAGGTGAACTAATCTCTCTTGGGAAGTGCGAAGAGCATGCCCAAGCCATCTCCATCTACCCCTCATCATGATCTCATCCACATATGGTACTCGAGTAATTTCACTTATAGTTTCATTTCTAATCCTGTCCTGCCATTTACCTCCCAATATCCTTCTGAGGTCTTTATTCTCAAATCTACTAAATCTATTGGAGATTGTTTAATTGTCCTACCATGACTCATGTTCATAGATTAACACCGATCTCACTAAACTGTTATATAATCTGATTTTATATGAAATTCTAGGCGATTTGATTTCCAAATTTTACTTGACCTAGCCATTGTCTGATTTGCTTTTTTCAATCTTTCATTAAACTAATTCTAGACCCTGTATTGTTCCTAAATACTTAGATGATTTTACCTCATCAATCCTTTCTCCTTTCAATGATATTTTATCTTCCATTGCATACTCCGTTTTCATCATCTCTGTCTTTCTTCTATTTATCTTCAGCCCAACCTCCTGTGATATTTCACGCATTCTGGTACGCAAGCATTGCTAATCCTGTGGTGTTCTGCTAAGAAGGACAGCATCATCAACATACTCTAGGTCAGTTAATTTCCTATTACCAATCCAGTCTAATCCTTCTCCACCATCTCCGACTGCTCTAGGCATTCGGATTCCTGAACTTAGTAAAAGTTTACAAAAAAAAAATCAATAGTCAATGAGGGTTGTGGTTAGGATATATGGTATAGAAGAGAAGATGTTGAGAGTAATTATAAGTTTTTATGAGGGATAGATTGTGTATAACAGAATGTACAATAAAGACAGAAGAGTTGCTGGTTCAATGTTATAATGGGACCGAGACGAACTATTTGATATCTTAATGAATGGAGAGAGATTAGAATCACTAAAACGTAAAGAAAACCTGAGTGCAAAGTTAGAATTTAAGGAAATGTGACACGAATGGAGTATGCCAAACCTTTAAGGGTTGTGGTGGCCGATGTGGTAACGTCCCTGACTAGTGATCGCCAGACTGGGGTTCGAGTCCCGCTCATACTCGTTAGTTCCTTTGGGCGCTGCAACCTCACCATCCCTATGAGCTAAGGATGCGGGGTTTGGGGAGCCTATAGGTCTATCTGCTGAATCATGATCAGCCATTGCCTGGCCCTCCTTGGTCATAGCTTGGGTGGAGAAAGGCTTGGGCGCTAATCATATGATATATGGTCAGTCTCTAGGCCATTCTCCTGCTTGATAGGGCAATGTCACTGTCCCTTGCCTCTGCCATTCATGAACGCCCTTTAAACCTTTATGCCTACAGATATTGCAGTACCTCTTTGAGGATAGTGAAGAAAATTTACAGAAACTAGAGAAAGAACCCCATAGTATTTTCAAGACAAGACCATCGAGAGTCAATAGGAGCAAATATAAGGATACAAATGAAAAAGATAAAAAAAAACGATAGTTAAACATTGATACCGGTGGGAGTGATTGATTTAGATACCTATTTGGATAACAGATGACTTCAAAATGAGAGAAGTGACTTTCAGAATTGATGGAATAAAAAAGGTAAGTAATGAAGAAATATCACGAAAATAGTCAGGACTTAATCTTATATAACCTATTTTCATTTTTTTAAAGTTTTTTTTTGCATCTGAGCATCATATTTCCCTGTGATTTTATACACACACACATACATACATACATATATATATATATATATATATATGTGTGTGTGTGTGTGTGAGTATGTGTGTGTTTGTATCCTTGCACGCATGTATTATTTACCTATTGTATGTACATCTATTCTTATTGTGCAGTGACGCATAAGCGCCTTTTCTTCGGTATTAAATACTAAGGAAAGTATATGCAAAGCGTATATACAGTAAACTACCTAAATTTCAAATAACAACGAATACTTTGGCGTGAGGGTCTCACTAATGACCCTTGAGCGCGCTTCTAACAATCGCCCCGAGATATCCGTCTGGTGCCGTTGCTCATCTGAAATCCCCAACCACTGCAGCAGCAGCACCTCTCAAAGGTAGCGCGAGGCGGGAGACTGGAAGCAAAACCTGTGATGATGGCTCTTCGGGAGCCAGTGTGCCATGTACTCTCGTGAGGGTCGGAGATACTTAGCGCTCGCTCGACCCCGTCATCACTTGGAAATTCTTGAAGACTCGTTGGTGCTGAATTTTACGGAGTTTATATTTATGTTTGTTTAATTAGATGGTCTGAAATGCATAGTATTTGGCAATTTATTGGAAGAGGGTTTATCTTGTTTGTGAAAAACAAAATGCCTTAGAAGAGTGAATAGATAGTGCTTTAAGATAACTTGAAACATTAGGAAACAAATAATAATAAAAAAAAAAAAAATTGAGACGTACTGAATAAATGGTGAATGCGATAATTATTTTCTTTCTTTTATTCTATATTTTCTGTACATTACTTTATATCACCTCATTTGCTAAATATAACTCGTTTTACTTAGGAATATAATCAATTGTTTATGCAATTTTCCATTGGAAGTTATGGTGTGATTTTAGAATAATAATAATCTTGTGAATAAAAAAAGTTTGAATATTTCAAAAAACGGACGAATATAGAGGTGAAAAAATAGAAAAAAAATTTAACTCTCTCTCTCTCTCTCTCTCTCTCTCTCTCTCTCTCTCACCTTATAAGTCGTTTTTTCGTTTCTAATTTTCTCTACCAAAACAGTGTTACATCTATCTCTCTCTCTCTCTCTCTCTCTCTCTCTCTCTCTCTCTCTTTCTGGAAAGAGAATTTAATCGCAACATCTTTTAAGTGGTCATATCATCTCTCACTTCACAACATTTACCTGATATATCAAATTCGCTTTGAATCACGATTTCATAAGATTTTAACAAACCTTTTTCACCCATTGTATATGTTCAAACCGTTATTTCAATACCGTAATTTAGATGTCAAATGAACCTAATTGTATATATGTGAATTGACACTGAATTTAGCTTATTTTTCTTATTGGATGTAAAGATTCTCCTGACATCAGACTGTAATATTGATCCGATTTTCCATCTGTCAATTTGCCAACTTTTGAGTTTTTTTCTTTTGGTCTATATTAACTATGAGAGTTACAGCTCTCTCTCTCTCTCTCTCTCTCTCTCTCTCTCTCTCTCTCTCTCCTTCTAACTCGAGTTTCGTTTCTTATTTTGATCTACAAAAACATTGAGAGTTACATCTCTCTCTCTCTCTCTCTCTCTCTCTCTCAATAGATCTTCCATTTCAATTTGTCACTTTTTTATAATTTTTCGTTTCTTCTTTTGATTTACATTAACAGAGTTACCTCTCTCTCTCTCTCTCTCTCTCTCTCTCTCTCTCAATAGATCTTCCATCTCAATTTGTCACTTTTTTAATAATTTTTCGTTTCTTCTTTTGATTTACATTAACAGAGTTACATCTCTCTCTCTCTCTCTCTCTCTCTCTCTCTCTCTCCCCATCATCACTATAAAAACTGATTAATGAAGTGTAGCTAGAATGCCGTGAAAAACTCAAGTATCCAATGGCTTCGTAGCACTTTTCAATCATCCAATTTGCAAACCTATTAAGTATCATATCCTAAGATAATAATTCATCCATATTCACGTTGTTTAAAACAGGACAAAGACTCACAAAAGCCAATTAAAGTTCGCTGGTACCGTCTTCTTTGAAAATTTACAAATAAGTTTATATTAATCACTGCTTATAAAATATCAATGACGAGAGCTTCGATCTTTTTGTTTCAACTCGAAAGTTAGGCAAGACCCATAAAATGTAAGGTTGCCTAAGATTTGTTCAATCAGGTAACACATCATGCCATTTCTACCTTTCTTTAGATGCGTTTAACAATATATGAAGACCCAAGATGCTAGTTATCCAACTCTGTATTCACTAGGATTTTAGAATTCAACACAAGGCATTTATTCTTTCATACATAGTTTTCAGCGCCTTCAACCTTTTACTCCTCTTTCCTGACAGTCTTATAACTTGTGTAAAAAATATATTAATTTGTTATTTTGATAACTATATAAAACTGTATATCCTTTGATAATTGTATATCCTTTGATACCTGTATATCCTTTTTCAATGCATAATTTTTTATATTTCCCATATAATTCAAAGATGATGAAATGATGTTTACCTTTGAATTTAAAGACTAAATTACAGCAACTCGTAAAGACAACACAGCGTCTTACTCGTAAACACAAGACGGCGTCTCTGGAACTGAACGTCACCTCTGTATGCTAATTCGTCTGATCTCGGAGGCTACCAGTGTCTATAGCTTACCAAGGACGAGGAAAACTGATGGAAATTTTCGGTGCGATCACAACTTTGGTCAATGAATTTTTCTGGTTGAATTTGGTCATATTTCTTAAAATGTGGTTAGGCACATTAGGAATAAGTTTATTGAAGTACTTGAAGAACGAAATATATTAAATAAATGGTCTCCTATGAGTATGTAAGCGCATAATTTTGTTTTTTAACGTTATTTGAAAACGATCTGCTTTAAAATTCAGAACTAAATAGTAATATAATGCTTAATAATTAGTCACTCTAAGAGGGCATTCTGATCCCTGCTTTAATTGACAATTCTGCACATGATAAACGTGAATAAGAAATTAAACTTTTTTAGATGAACATAGCAATATCATGCAAGAAGAAAGCCAGAGGAAAATGACATTTATGTGTGTGAACTCCAGACAAACTGAATAATGCTGAAATCAATAAGAAATGCATGGTAGTAAATCTATGCAGTTTTCATAGTCAAAGGAAGGAACGACATAGCAAAAAGACTAAAAATAAAGAATTAATAGAGCGTGGAGAGATGAGTCATCGTTTGATGAAAAAATGCAACGCTTTTCGGGGTCCTGGATTCCTTCGCTCACAACCCTGCCCCCCGTGACCCCCACCCGGCTTTGGATAGATCAAAGGTCCCTTGAGAATTTATCGGAAAAAATATAGAGAGTTGGATCTAAGAGCAATATAGAATGTGTTTCGAGAAGATTGCCTTGTGATCTTGAGGGTGACCTTAGGCTCCGACCCTCTGCTTTTTTTTTCTTTTTCTTTTTATATTTTTTACCTTTATATTTATCTCTGGCTGTTCGAGGGGCGCGACAAAGATTGGGTTATTCATCCTCACCCAACCTACCGAAATACTTCACATATGTGTCAAGAGATGGCGCTGACTTCGCAGACCAACTTCCTCCACTTTCACATCCTTATCATCTCCATGACGAGGCACTGCCTTTCCAGTGGTAAGTCTGTTGACATTCCTATTATCTTCCTTAGATTATCAATTTAATTATCTGTAATTTGCTATGGCAAATTTAAAAGGGAATTTATCTTTATAATTTAAAAAAAAAAATCATCTCTAGTTTCAATTTGCAGAATTACAAGGGAAACTATGTTCATCTCCTTTTTTTCACTTTTTGTTTCAACAAGTTAAGAATATAATGTACTCTCATTAAATTCATAAATTCCATTAGGGCGTATTCTGGTTTATATTAGAAATTATTATTATTATTAGTATTATTATTGTTATTATTATTATTATTATTATTACTATTATTATTATCATTATTAATACTTTCCAAGCTACAAACCTTAGTTGGAAAAGCAGGATACTATAAGCCTAAGAGCTCCAACAGAGAACATAGCCAAGTGAGGAAAGGAAATAAGGACATAAATAAAAATAAAGAGAAGTAATTAACAATTAGAATAAAGTATTTTGTTAAAAACTGTAATAACATCAAAATAAATCTTTCATATATAAATTATACAACATTAAAAAAAAAACAAGAGGAACAGAAATAATATAGAATAGTGTGCCCGAGTGTACCCTCAAGCAAGAGAACTCTAACCCTCCCAAAAAGCACACATTAGATGATATTCGTGAATGACATAACTGAATAAGTCAAGAGCATGAGAGAATGAAGCTAAACTCTTGACATGATCCTCGAAAGAGTTTTGACGTCTGGATCTGTTTACTTTATTGTCCTTTCATCGATCACCTATAGTTTGCACGCAATGCGTTTTCATGCCAGTCTGTACTTTGAACCAAATGGACATTCAAGAAATCAAATACAATATTACGGTTTTATACGATAAATCTTTTCTTAAAGATGAATTTTTAAGGTGATTTTCGATATATATTCTAAGACTGATTGAGGCATTTGATAGGAAAACCATTTTGAGAACGTTCCCCCCGTCTTCAGACTGAAAGAAATCAAGAAACCAAATACGATAATACGGTTTTATACCATAAATCTTTTCTTAAAGATAAATTTTTCAGGTGATTTTCGATATATACTCTAAGACTGATAGGAAAACAATTTTGAGAGAGCTCCCCTCGTCGTCAGACTGGAAGAAATCAAGATATCAAATAAAATAATACGGTTTTATACCATAAATCTTTTCCTAAAGGTAAAATTCTAAGGTTACTTTCGATATATACTCTAAGACTGATTGAGGCATTTGATAGGAAAACCATTTTGAGAGCGCTCCCCCCGTCATCAGACTGGAAGAAATCAAATAAAATAATACGGTTTTATACCATAAATCTTTTCCTAAAGGTAAAATTCTAAGGTTACTTTCGATATATACTCTAAGACTGATTGAGGCATTTGATTGGAAAACAATTTTGAGAGCGCTCCCCCCGTCGTCAGACTGGAAGAAATCAAGAAATCAAATACAATAATACGGTTTTATACTATAAATCTTTTCCTAAAGGTAAAATTCTAAGGTGATTTTCGATATATACTCTAAGACTGATTGAGGCATTTGATAGGAAAACCATTTTGAGAGCGCTCCCCCCGTCATCAGACTGGAAGAAGAATTCCCTTTTCAAAATTCCATTTTGTACCTCGCCAAAATCGACCCTATAAACCTGAACACGTCCAGTAATTACATTTCACAGTGTTCTGCTCTTTCATTCCAAAACGGGAAAAGAGAGAACACCGAAGGGGATGGACTCGGCCGAGACCGTTTTTATCGAGAACATCCAAAACCATTTTTCTTTTCATTGATAAAAGTTGGGGAATAAGTAACGTGGCTTCAAAAACAATTTTGCTATATTTGTCACCCCTTAAATTTTCTCCTGGGTGTTATATGTGTAAGTCTCTCTCTCTCTCTCTCTCTCTCTCTCTGGTGGATACTGAACAAGCATTCATCATCTTCATCGTCCCCTCCTACGCCTATTGACGCAAAGGGCATCGGTTAGATTTCTCCAGTCGTCTCTGTCTTGAGCTTTTAATTTAATACTTCTCCATTTATCAACTACTTCGCGCTTCATAGTCCTCAGCCATGTAGGCCTGGGTCTTCCAATTCTTCTAGTGCCTTGTAGAGCCCAGCTGAACGTCTGGTGAACCAATCTCTCTTGAAGAGTGCAAAGAGCATGCCCAAACCATCTCCATCTACCCCTCATCATGATCTCATCAACATATGAACTAGTAATCTCTCTTATAGTTTCATTTCTAATCCTTTGATTAAATTATGGTATTAACTAGAGATAAGTACAACCTACCTACGAAATCAAACTGAATTTTATCTTGTATTCCATTTCTTTTTGTATAACCTTTCAATATATAGATGTAAACAATGTTATCGTTACTATGTACTCAAATGTCTGTCTAAATTTTTTA
>NC_090761.1:22510475-22512975 GCF_036898095.1 Palaemon carinicauda
CTCTCTCTCTCTCTCTCTAAGTAATGGGTCCACTCAAACAAAAAGGTTTCAGGAAGTTTTGAAATGTAATACCAAGAAAGCATCTCTCTCTCTCTCTCTCTCTCTCTCTCTCTCTCTCTCTCTCTCTCTCTCTCTATTGCATCCAGTTTGCTATTATAACCTCTATGTGCAAAGCCTCTATCAGCGAAAATACCACGTATTGTAGGAAATTATATTAACCCACCTTGATGAAATTAATGAAAGTGCGTATTTCATTAATCCCATTATCAAGAGTTTTATTCTTCCTTTATACGGTGTATGTGTATGTATTGTTTGCAGGTACACTTCTCTGGGTGTAGGTGTTTACTGACGCACTTGGTTATGTACAAACTGTTAAAACTTGTAGATAATGCGTCTCTTTGTTATTTGGTTGATATGTCACGTTTATATAGTTCTCTCTCTCTCTCTCTCTCTCTCTCTCTCTCTCTCTCTCTCTCTCTCTCTCTCTCTCAATATATATATATATATATATATATATATATATATATATATATATAAATCTTTCCCTCTTTCTCGCTCTCACTATATATATATATATATATATATATATATATATATATATATGTGTGTGTGTGTGTGTATATATAAATAATATATATGTGTGTGTGTGTTTATATAGGCATATATATAAATACATGTGTGTGTGTTTATATACACGTTTATGCTTATACGAGGCACGTCTATTAGTTAAAAAGGATTCCAATTTTCCCGGACATGTCAGATCCCGTAGACAGAAAAAGTTATCTCTAATAGATACAAAAACTATGTAAAAAGTTTGTCGGTATTTCTCAGAGTTTTTCTCTAGTTAGTGATATTGGAGTTTTTTTTTCTTTTTTATTGGGGGGGGGGAGGGATTGAGAGTTATTGCTATATCATGTTACATTTTATTCATTTTTAGTGCTAGTGCTCAGAATTAAAGGTCATTGACACCAATGTCATTTGTTATCAATAGATTATGAAAGGAAAATCATTTTAAAACCATAAAACAAGCAGGTCTGTATAAAAGAATTTTTCATTCTTTTGTTTATTTGTTTTTTAAACATTCATATCAATAGCTATATTAATAAATATAATATGTTTACAATAAAAAAAACAGTGATGGGGTTAAAAGACAGCAATGCACAGTAATGTCTGCAGGAAGGCTTAACCCGGACGACCCAAGAAATGGGAACGGTTAGAAAAGTCAAGTTTAACCGCATAGGAAGTGATAAGAACCGCTGCTTTCGTGTTTAACAGCGCAAGCATGAGCCAACGCAGTCGCACAGCTGCCGCAAACACCTCTGCAGCTGCTGGGATAATAGCATTACTAGAAAAGGAATGGCCGATGATCAAAGGAAAAGTCACCCAAGCCCAATATGCATCGGATTTTCGTCTAAGCAAAGGGGGCTTTGGGAGAGTAAGTCAAAATAAGATGTCTTTTCTAAACGCTTCTTTTTACTACCTTTGGTCTTTAAACTTTTCATGAGAATTATACTATACTTGCGATATCTTCAGATTTATTCTAGTGTTTATATTCTTCTTTTGTTCTTTTAATTTTCCGAAATGGATTCCGAAAAAAACACCAATCGAGTTCACTGTCTTGGGTTAGAGTTCTCTTGCTTGAGGGTACACTCTTGCACACTATTATATCTTATTTCTCTTCCTCTTGTTTTTATTGGAAGTTTTTATAGTTTATATAGGAGATATTTATTTTGTTGTTGTTCCTTTTCTTATAGTATTTTACTTTTTCTGGTTTCCTTTCCTCACTGTGCTATTTTCCCTGTTGGAGCCTCTGGGCTTATAGCATTCTGCTTTTCCAACTAGGGTTGTAGCTTAGCAAATAATAATAATAATAATGATAATAATAATAATTGCGTTCTCTCTCTCTCTCTCTCTCTCTCTCTCTCTCTCTCTCTCTCTCTCTCTTTCACTAACTAAACCAATTATTTTACTTTCAATGGGTTCACTCAAACATAAACGTTTTTGGAAACTTTAAAATGTAATACCAAAAATGCATCTCTCTCTCTCTCTCTCTCTCTCTCTCTCTCTCTCTCTCTCTCTCTCTCTCTCTCTCTCTCTCTCTAAGTAATGGGTCCACTCAAACAAAAAGGTTTCAGGAAGTTTTGAAATGTAATACCAAGAAAGCATCTCTCTCTCTCTCTCTCTCTCTCTCTCTCTCTCTCTCTCTCTCTCTCTCTCTCTCTCTCTCTCTCTCTATTGCATCCAGTTTGCTATTATAACCTCTATGTGCAAAGCCTCTATCAGCGAAAATACCACGTATTGTAGGAAATTATATTAACCCACCTTGATGAAATTAATGAAAGTGCGTATTTCATTAATCCCATTATCAAGAGTTTTATTCTTCCTTTATACGGTGTATGTGTATGTATTGTTTGCAGGTACACTTCTCTGGGTGTAGGTGTTTACTGACGCACTTGGTTATGTACAAACTGTTAAAACTTGTAGATAATGCGTCTCTTTG
>NC_090761.1:22520475-22537975 GCF_036898095.1 Palaemon carinicauda
ATGAGTTACAAGACATCGCATGATTTCGTTGACAAGTCTCAGAAGATTGGCCGAAAATAACACATTTATTTAATGAGTTACAATCGTATGATTTCGTTGACAAGTCTCAGAAGATTGGCCGAAAATAACGCATTTATTTAATGAGTTACAACACATCGCATGATTTCGTTGACAAGTCTCAGACGATTGGCCGAAAATAACACATTTATTTAATGAGTTACAATCGTATGATTTCGTTGACAAGTCTCAGAAGATTGGCCGGAAATAACGCATTCATTTAATGAGTTACAACACATGGCATGATTTCGTTGACAAGTCTCAGAAGATTGGCCGAAAATAACGCATTTATTCAATGAGTTACAACACATTGCATGATTTCGTTGACAAGTCTCAGAAGATTGGCCGAAAATAACGCATTTATTTAATGAGTTACAACACACTGCATGATTTCGTTGACAAGTCTCAGAAGATTGGCCGAAAATAACGCATTTATTTAATGAGTTACAACACATGGCATGATTTCGTTGACAAGTCTCAGAAGATTGGCCGAAAATAACGCATTTATTTAATGAGTTACAACACATTGCATGATTTCGTTGACAAGTCTCAGAAGATTGGCCGAAAATAACGCATTTATTTAATGAGTTACAACACATGGCATCATTTCGTTGACATGTCTCAGAAGATTGGCCGAAAATAACACATTTATTTAATGAGTTACAACACATGGCATGATTTCGTTGACAAGTCTCAGAAGATTGGCCGAAAATAACGCATTTATTTAATGAGTTACAACACATGGCATGATTTCGTTGACATGTCTCAGAAGATTGGCCGAAAATAACACATTTATTTAATGAGTTACAACACTTCGTATGATTTCGTTGACAAGTCTCAGAAGATTGGCCGAAAATAACGCATTTATTTAATGAGTTATAACACTTCGTATGATTTCGTTGACAAGTCTCAGAAGATTGGCCGAAAATAACGCATTTATTTAATGAGTTACAACACATTGCATGATTTCGTTGACAAGTCTCAGAAGATTGGCCGAAAATAACGCATTTATTTAATGAGTTACAACACATTGCATGATTTCGTTGACAAGTCTCAGAAGATTGGCCGAAA
Source organism: Palaemon carinicauda (assembly GCF_036898095.1). Classification (NCBI taxonomy): domain Eukaryota; kingdom Metazoa; phylum Arthropoda; class Malacostraca; order Decapoda; family Palaemonidae; genus Palaemon; species Palaemon carinicauda. The sequence continues at coordinate 22,521,604 of NC_090761.1, forward strand.
ATAACGCATTTATTTAATGAGTTACAACACTTCGTATGATTTCGTTGACAAGTCTCAGAAGATTGGCCGAAAATAACGCATTTATTTAATGAGTTACAACACTTCGTATGATTTTGTTGACAAGTCTCAGAAGATTGGCCGAAAATAACGCATTTATTTAATGAGTTACAACACTTTGTATGATTTCGTTGACAAGTCTCAGAAGATTGGCCGAAAATAACGCATTTATTTAATGAGTTACAACACATTGCATGATTTCGTTGACAAGTCTCAGAAGATTGGCCGAAAATAACACATTTATTTAATGAGTTACAACACATGGCATGATTTCGTTGACATGTCTCAGAAGATTGGCCGAAAATAACACATTTATTTAATGAGTTACAACACATGGCATGATTTCGTTGACAAGTCTCAGAAGATTGGCCGAAAATAACACATTTATTTAATGAGTTACAATCGTATGATTTCGTTGACAAGTCTCAGACGATTGGCCGAAAATAACATATTTATTTAATGAGTTACAATCGTATGATTTCGTTGACAAGTCTCAGAAGATTGGCCGAAAATAACGCATTTATCTAATGAGTTACAATCGTATGATTTCGTTGACAAGTCTCAGACGATTGGCCGAAAATAACACATTTATTTAATGAGTTACAATCGTATGATTTCGTTGACAAGTCTCAGAAGATTGGCCGAAAATAACGTATTTATTTAATGAGTTACAAGACATCGCATGATTTCGTTGACAAGTCTCAGAAGATTGGCCGAAAATAACACATTTATTTAATGAGTTACAATCGTATGATTTCGTTGACAAGTCTCAGAAGATTGGCCGAAAATAACGCATTTATTTAATGAGTTACAACACATCGCATGATTTCGTTGACAAGTCTCAGACGATTGGCCGAAAATAACACATTTATTTAATGAGTTACAATCGTATGATTTCGTTGACAAGTCTCAGAAGATTGGCCGGAAATAACGCATTCATTTAATGAGTTACAACACTTCGTATGATTTCGTTGACAAGTCTCAGAAGATTGGCCGAAAATAACGCATTTATTCAATGAGTTACAACACATTGCATGATTTCGTTGACAAGTCTCAGAAGATTGGCCGAAAATAACGCATTTATTTAATGAGTTACAACACACTGCATGATTTCGTTGACAAGTCTCAGAAGATTGGCCGAAAATAACGCATTTATTTAATGAGTTACAACACATGGCATGATTTCGTTGACAAGTCTCAGAAGATTGGCCGAAAATAACGCATTTATTTTATGAGTTACAACACATTGCATGATTTCGTTGACAAGTCTCAGAAGATTGGCCGAAAATAACGCATTTATTTAATGAGTTACAACACATGGCATGATTTCGTTGACATGTCTCAGAAGATTGGCCGAAAATAACACATTTATTTAATGAGTTACAACACATGGCATGATTTCGTTGACAAGTCTCAGAAGATTGGCCGAAAATAACGCATTTATTTAATGAGTTACAACACATGGCATGATTTCGTTGACATGTCTCAGAAGATTGGCCGAAAATAACACATTTATTTAATGAGTTACAACACTTCGTATGATTTCGTTGACAAGTCTCAGAAGATTGGCCGAAAATAACGCATTTATTTAATGAGTTATAACACTTCGTATGATTTCGTTGACAAGTCTCAGAAGATTGGCCGAAAATAACGCATTTATTTAATGAGTTACAACACATTGCATGATTTCGTTGACAAGTCTCAGAAGATTGGCCGAAAATAACGCATTTATTTAATGAGTTACAACACATTGCATGATTTCGTTGACAAGTCTCAGAAGATTGGCCGAAAATAACGCATTTATTTAATGAGTTACAACACTTCGTATGATTTCGTTGACAAGTCTCAGAAGATTGGCCGAAAATAACGCATTTATTTAATGAGTTACAACACTTCGTATGATTTTGTTGACAAGTCTCAGAAGATTGGCCGAAAATAACGCATTTATTTAATGAGTTACAACACTTTGTATGATTTCGTTGACAAGTCTCAGAAGATTGGCCGAAAATAACGCATTTATTTAATGAGTTACAACACATGGCATGATTTCGTTGACATGTCTCAGAAGATTGGCCGAAAATAACACATTTATTTAATGAGTTACAACACATGGCATGATTTCGTTGACAAGTCTCAGAAGATTGGCCGAAAATAACGCATTTATTTAATGAGTTACAACACATCACATGATTTCGTTGACAAGTCTCAGAAGATTGGCCGAAAATAACGCATTTATTTAATGAGTTACAACACATCGCATGATTTCGTTGACAAGTCTCAGAAGATTGGCCGAAAATAACGCATTTATTTAATGAGTTATTTCAAATGTTAAGATTTTATCGATTTTCTAATTGTATCTGTAAATGACTTAATTTTGGCAGGTAATCATAACAAGCTAGTGTAGGCGACCAGTCAAACTATATCACTGGGTACCACCCTCTCACCAGGGTATGACTATGATATCTCCCTTCTGCCCAAGGGATGGGGAGATGCCGAACAGTCATACGTTTGCCTATGTCGTTCAGCATGACAGGAAAAAGTATACAAATGCATATATATATATATATATATATATATATATATATATATATGTATATATATATTTATATATATATACATATATATATATATATATATATATATATATATATATATATATATATATATATATATATATATATATATATATATATCTATATATATATATATATATAGTGAGAGAGAGAGAGAGAGAGAGAGAGAGAGAGAGAGAGAGAGAGAGAGAGAGAGAGAGAGAGACTTGTTTTTTATTATATAGAGGATATGCTCAGTAACCCATTTAGTAAGCCAATTTTATAAAGGCGTCACATCAATGTTACCTCATTTTGAAACTCTTTCCTGATCAAATCCGTAATCTGGATAGCAAATCACTGCAAACGACCCGTCTAGCAATTAATTATTCGCAGCGACCTGCCTGACTGGGGCCCCGAGTGGTCGCAAATGACCCGAATCTCCTGGTCGCCGGCGTCTATTCGTTGTCCTTTGCGATCCCGAACCGACGTCTATTCTGGAAATCACATCGTCCATCTGGCAACGACAGTAACCGAATTACGTTGATGACATTTTTTATGTAAATTCGATGCAGAGAGGAGAATTGATGAATTACCATGGAGAGTGGCGAATTATTTTTTGTTTGTTTTCTGCGCGTGATGATTCTCATCATATCCATGAAGAATCATTGTTGTTGTGGATTGGTGAGTGGGATCATTTAAATGAATGTTTTTTTTCCCCCGTGATTCTCTTTCGCATAATGAATCAGCAGTGTCATATATCAAAAGAGGCGGAGAATAAATCGTGTGAGCATAACAATGAACAGAAATTATCAGCGTCATTGTCATCAAGGTCAAATTTTGCTTTAACGTTTATGTTAGCATGAGGTTCAGATTACCCGCAACGTTTCCAAATATTTCTAAGCTGTTTCAGCTCAACAGTGAGAAGCGCAGATTATCCGCAACGTTTCCAAATGTTTCTAAGCTGTTTCAGCTCAACAGTAAGAAGCGTAGATTTTCTGCAACGTTTCCAAAGGTTTCTAAGCTGTTTCAGCTCAACAGTAAGAAGCGTAGATTTTCTGCAACGTTTCCAAAGGTTTCTAAGCTGTTTCAGCTCAACAGTAAGAAGCGTAGATTTTCTGCAACGTTTCCAAAGGTTTCTAAGCTGTTTCAGCTCAACAGTAAGAAGCGTAGATTTTCTGCAACGTTTCCAAAGGTTTCTAAGCTGTTTCAGCTCAACAGTAAGAAGCGTAGATTTTCTGCAACGTTTCCAAAGGTTTCTAAGCTGTTTCAGCTCAACAGTGAGAAGCGCAGATTATCCGCAACGTTTCCAAATATTTCTAAGCTGTTTCAGCTCAACAGTAAGAAGCGTAGATTTTCTGCAACGTTTCCAAAGGTTTCTAAGCTGTTTCAGCTCAACAGTAAGAAGCGTAGATTTTCTGCAACGTTTCCAAAGGTTTCTAAGCTGTTTCAGCTCAACAGTAAGAAGCGCAGATTTTCCGCAACGTTTCCAAATGTTTCTAAAACGTTGCGGAAAATCTGCGCTTCTTACTGTTGAGCTGCAGATTATCCGCAACGTTTCCAAATGTTTCTAAGCTGTTTCAGCTCAACAGTAAGAAGTGCAGATTTTCCGCAACGATTTCAAATGTTTCTAAGCTGTTTCAGCTCAAAAGTGAGAAGTGCAGCTTATCCGCAACGTTTCCAAATGTTTCTAAGCTGTTTCAGCTCAACAGTAAGAAGTGCAGCTTATCCGCAACGTTTCCAAATGTTTCTAAGCTGTTTCAGCTCAACAGTGAGAAGCGCAGATTATCCGCAACGTTTCCAAATGTTTCTAAGCTGTTTCAGCTCAACAGTAAGAAGCGTAGATTTTCCGCAACGTTTCCAAAGGTTTCTAAGCTGTTTCAGCTCAACAGTAAGAAGCGCAGATTTTCCGCAACGTTTCCAAATGTTCCTAAAACGTTGCGGAAAATCTGCGCTTCTTACTGTTGAGCAGCAGATTATCCGCAACGTTTCCAAAGGTTTCTGAGCTGTTTCAGCTCAACAGTAAGAAGTGCAGATTTTCCGCAACGATTTCAAATGTTTCTAAGCTGTTTCAGCTCAAAAGTGAGAAGCGCAGATTATCCGCAACGTTTCCAAATGTTTCTAAGCTGTTTCAGCTCAACAGTAAGAAGTGCGGATTTTCCGCAACGATTTCAAATGTTTCTAAGCTGTTTCAGCTCAACAGTAAGAAGCGCAGATTTTCCGCAACGTTTCCAAATGTTTCTAAGCTGTTTCAGCTCAACAGTGAGAAGCGCAGATTATCCGCAACGATTCCAAATGTTTCTAAGCTGTTTCAGCTCAACAGTAAGAAGCGCAGATTTTCCAAAACGTTTCCAAATGTTTCTAAGCTGTTTCAGCTCAACAGTGAGAAGCGCAGATTATCCGCAACGTTTCCAAATGTTTCTAAGCTGTTTCAGCTCAACAGTAAGAAGCGTAGATTTTCCGCAACGTTTCAAAAGGTTTCTAAGCTGTTTCAGCTCAACAGTAAGAAGCGCAGATTTTCCGCAACGTTTCCAAATGTTTCTAAAACGTTGTGGAAAATCTGCGCTTCTTACTGTTGAGCTGCAGATTATCCGCAACGTTTCCAAATGTTTCTAAGCTGTTTCAGCTCAACAGTAGGAAGTGCAGATTTTCCGCAACGATTTCAAATGTTTCTAAGCTGTTTCAGCTCAAAAGTGAGAAGTGCAGCTTATCCGCAACGTTTCCAAATGTTTCAAAGCTGTTTCAGCTCAACAGTAAGAAGTGCAGCTTATCCGCAACGTTTCCAAATGTTTCTAAGCTGTTTCAGCTCAACAGTAAGAAGTGCAGATTATCCGCAACGTTTCCAAATGTTTCTAAGCTGTTTCAGCTCAACAGTGAGAAGTGCAGATTATCCGCAACGATTCCAAATGTTTCTTAGCGGTTTCAGCTCAACAGTAAGAAGTGCAGATTATCTGCAACGTTTCCAAATGTTTCTCAGCTGTTTCAGCTCAACAGTAAGAAATGCAGATTTTCCGCAACGATTTCAAATGTTTCTAAGCTGTTTCAGCTCAACAGTAAGAAGTGCAGCTTATCCGCAACGTTTCCAAATGTTTCAAAGCTGTTTCAGCTCAACAGTAAGAAGTGCAGCTTATCCGCAACGTTTCCAAATGTTTCAAAGCTGTTTCAGCTCAAAAGTGAGAAGTGCAGCTTATCCGCAACGTTTCCAAATGTTTCAAAGCTGTTTCAGCTCAACAGTAAGAAGTGCAGCTTATCCGCAACGTTTCCAAATGTTTCTAAGCTGTTTCAGCTCAAAAGTGAGAAGTGCAGCTTATCCGCAACGTTTCCAAATGTTTCTAAGCTGTTTCAGCTCAACAGTGAGAAGTGCAGATTTTCCGCAACGATTCCAAATGTTTCTTAGCTGTTTCAGCTCAACAGTAAGAAGTGCAGATTATCTGCAACGTTTCCAAATGTTTCTCAGCTGTTTCAGCTCAACAGTAAGAAATGCAGATTTTCCACAACGATTTCAAATGTTTCTAAGCTGTTTCAGCTCAACAGTAAGAAGTGCAGATTATCCGCAACGTTTCCAAATGTTTCTAAGCTGTTTCAGCTCAACAGTAAGAAGTGCAGATTTTCCGCACGTTTCCAAATGTTTCTAAGCTGTTTCAGCTCAACAGTAAGAAGTGCAGATTTTCCGCAACTTTTCCAAATGTTTCTAAGCTGTTTCAGCTCAACAGTAAGAAGTGCAGATTATCCGCAACGATTTCAAATGTTTCTAAGCTGTTTCAGCTCAACAGTAAGAAGTGCAGATTATCCGCAACGTTTCCAAATGCTTCTAAGCTGTTTCAGCTCAACAGTAAGAAGTGCAGATTTTCCGCAACGATTTCAAATGTTTCTAAGCTGTTTCAGCTCAACAGTAAGAAGTGCAGATTATCCGCAATGTTTCCAAATGTTTCTAAGCTGTTTCAGCTCAACAGTAAGAAGTGCAGATTATCCGCAACGTTTCCAAATGTTTCTAAGCTGTTTCAGCTCAACAGTAAGAAGTGCAGATTATCCAAAACGTTTCCAAATGCTTCTAAGCTGTTTCAGCTCAACAGTAAGAAGTGCAGATTATCCAAAACGTTTCCAAATGTTTCTAAGCTGTTTCAGCTCAACAGTAAGAAGTGCAGATTATCCAAAACGTTTCCAAATGTTTCTAAGCTGTTTCAGCTCAACAGTGAGAAGTGCAGATTATCCAAAACGTTTCCAAATGTTTCTAAGCTGTTTCAGCTCAACAGTAAGAATTGCAGATTATCCAAAATGTTTCCAAATGCTTCTAAGCTGTTTCAGCTCAACAGTAAGAAGTGCAGATTATCCAAAACTTTTCCAAATGTTTCTAAGCTGTTTCAGCTCAACAGTAAGAAGTGCAGATTATCCGCAACGTTTCCAAATGTTTCTAAGCTGTTTCAGCTCAACAGTAAGAAGTGCAGATTATCCAAAACGTTTCCAAATGCTTCTAAGCTGTTTCAGCTCAACAGTAAGAAGTGCAGATTATCCAAAACGTTTCCAAATGTTTCTAAGCTGTTTCAGCTCAACAGTAAGAAGTGCAGATTATCCGCAACGTTTCCAAATGTTTCTAAGCTGTTTCAGCTCAACAGTAAGAAGTGCAGATTATCCAAAACATTTCCAAATGTTTCTAAGCTGTTTCAGCTCAACAGTAAGAAGTGCAGATTATCCAAAACGTTTCCAAATGCTTCTAAGCTGTTTCAGCTCAACAGTAAGAAGTGCAGATTATCTAAAACGTTTCCAAATGTTTCTAAGCTGTTTCAGCTCAACAGTAAGAAGTGCAGATTTTTCGCAACGATTTTAAATGTTTCTAAGCTATTTCAGCTCAACAGTAAGAAGTGCAGATTATCCGCAACGTTTCCAAATGTTCCTAAGCTGTTTCAGCTCAACAGTAAGAAGTGCAGATTATCCAAAACGTTTCCAAATGTTTCTAAGCTGTTTCAGCTCAACAGTAAGAAGTGCAGATTTTCCGCAACGATTTCAAATGTTTCTAAGCTGTTTCAGCTCAACAGTAAGAAGTGCAGATTTTCCGCAACGATTTCAAATGTTTCTAAGCTGTTTCAGCTCAACAGTAAGAAGTGCAGATTTTCCGCAACGTTTCCAAATGCTTCTAAGCTGTTTCAGCTCAACAGTAAGAAGTGCAGATTATCCAAAACGTTTCCAAATGCTTCTAAGCTGTTTCAGCTCAACAGTAAGAAGTGCAGATTATCCAAAACGTTTCCAAATGTTTCTAAGCTGTTTCAGCTCAACAGTAAGAAGTGCAGATTTTCCGCAACTTTTCCAAATATTTCTAAGCTGTTTCAGCTCAACAGTAAGAAGTGCAGATTTTCCGCAACGATTTCAAATGTTTCTAAGCTGTTTCAGCTCAACAGTAAGAAGTGCAGATTATCCGCAACGTTTCCAAATGCTTCTAAGCTGTTTCAGCTCAACAGTAAGAAGTGCAGATTTTCCGCAACGATATTAAATGTTTCTAAGCTGTTTCAGCTCTACAGTAAGAAGTGCAGATTATCCGCAACGTTTCCAAATGTTTCTAAGCTGTTTTAGCTCAACAGTAAGAAGTGCAGCTTATCCGCAACGTTTCCAAATGTTTCAAAGCTGTTTCAGCTCAAAAGTGAGAAGTGCAGCTTATCCGCAACGTTTCCAAATGTTTCTAAGCTGTTTCAGCTCAACAGTAAGAAGTGCAGATTATCCAAAACGTTTCCAAATGTTTCTAAGCTGTTTCAGCTCTACAGTAAGAAGTGCAGATTATCCGCAACGTTTCCAAATGTTTCTAAGCTGTTTTAGCTCAAAAGTAAGAAGTGCAGCTTATCCGCAACTTTTCCAAATGTTTCTAAGCTGTTTCAGCTCAACAGTAAGAAGTGCAGATTTTCCGCAACGATTTCAAATGTATCTAAGCTGTTTCAGCTCAACAGTAAGAAGTGCAGATTATCCGCAACGTTTCCAAATGTTTCAAAGCTGTTTCAGCTCAACAGTAAGAAGTGCAGATTTTCCGCAACGATTTCAAATGTTTCTAAGCTGTTTCAGCTCAACAGTAAGAAGTGCAGATTATCCAAAACGTTTCCAAATGTTTCTAAGCTGTTTCAGCTCTACAGTAAGAAGTGCAGATTATCCGCAACGTTTCCAAATGTTTCTAAGCTGTTTCAGCTCAACAGTAAGAAGCGTAGATTTTCTGCAACGTTTCCAAAGGTTTCTAAGCTGTTTCAGCTCAACAGTAAGAAGCGCAGATTTTCCGCAACGTTTCCAAATGTTTCTAAAACGTTGCGGAAAATCTGCGCTTCTTACTGTTGAGCTGCAGATTATCCGCAACGTTTCCAAATGTTTCTAAGCTGTTTCAGCTCAACAGTAAGAAGTGCAGATTTTCCGCAACTATTTCAAATGTTTCTAAGCTGTTTCAGCTTAAAAGTGAGAAGTGCAGCTTATCCGCAACGTTTCCAAATGTTTCAAAGCTGTTTCAGCTCAACAGTAAGAAGTGCAGCTTATCCGCAACGTTTCCAAATGTTTCTAAGCTGTTTCAGCTCAACAGTGAGAAGTGCAGATTATCCGCAACGTTTCCAAATGTTTCTAAGCTGTTTCAGCTCAACAGTGAGAAGTGCAGATTATCCGCAACGATTCCAAATGTTTCTTAGCTGTTTCAGCTCAACAGTAAGAAGTGCAGATTATCTGCAACGTTTCCAAATGTTTCTCAGCTGTTTCAGCTCAACAGTAAGAAATGCAGATTTTCCGCAACGATTTCAAATGTTTCTAAGCTGTTTCAGCTCAACAGTAAGAAGTGCAGCTTATCCGCAACGTTTCCAAATGTTTCAAAGCTGTTTCAGCTCAACAGTAAGAAGTGCAGCTTATCCGCAACGTTTCCAAATGTTTCAAAGCTGTTTCAGCTCAAAAGTGAGAAGTGCAGCTTATCCGCAACGTTTCCAAATGTTTCTAAGCGGTTTCAGCTCAACAGTAAGAAGTGCAGATTATCCAAAACGTTTCCAAATGTTTCTAAGCTGTTTCAGCTTAACAGTAAGAAGTGCAGATTATCCGCAACGTTTCCAAATGTTCCTAAGCTGTTTCAGCTCAACAGTAAGAAGTGCAGATTTTCTGCAACGATTTCAAATGTTCGTATACCGGATGAAACAGCTTAACGGTGCAATGATTACAGGGAAATTTGTATTTTTCATCAGATGGAAAAGAAAACAAGAAACAGAATAGGTGAGCTGTTCCAGATTCTGCCAAGATTTTTGTCTCCTGTAGGTAACAATTAACAATATTTTTTTTTTCTTTACAGACGAAAAATCAAACCATTGTCTTGGGTAGTGCCATAGCCTCTGTACCATGGTCTTCCACTGTCTTGGGTTAGCGTTCTCTTGCTTGAGGGTATACTCGGGCACTGTTCTATTTGTTTTCTTATTTCCTCACCGAAAAACAATCTAAGATTGTCCTATAACGATAAAAAAAATTTTTCTTCACAGATGAAAAATCAAACCACTGTTCTCTAATCTTGGGTAGTGCCAGAGCCTCTGTACTATGCTCTTCCACTGTCTTGGGTTAGAGTTCTTTTACTTGAGGGTATACTCGGGCACTGTTCTATCTGTTTCCTTACTTCCTCACTGAACAACAAATAAAGTTCCTTCTATAACGATTTAATTTTTTTCTTCACGGACGAAAAATCGAACCATTTGGTAGTGCCAGAGCCTTTGTACTATGCTCTTCCACACTCTTGGGTTAGAGTTCTCTTCCTTGATGGTACTATTGGACACACTATTCTATCTGTTTCCTTATTTCCTTTCCTCACTGGGATAATTTCTTTGTTGGAGCTTTGGGCTTATAGCATCCTTCTTTTCCAACAAGGGTTGACGATTAGATAATAATAATAATAATAATAATAATAATCTTCGCCAGAGAAACGAGCTGCTAACTAGTCCCAAGCTCTATAATTGGTTGAAGTCTCAAACTATAACTGGTTGAAGTCTCAAGCTCTATAAATGGTTGAGGTCCTAAGCTCTATAATTGGTTGAAGTCTCAAGCTCTATAAATGTTTGAGGTCCTAAGCTCTATAATTGGTTGATGTCTCAAGCTCTATAAATGGTTGAGGTCCTAAGCTCTATAAATGGTTGAAGTTTCAAGCTCTATAAATGGTAGAAGTCCCAAGCTCTATAATTAGTTGAAGAGTGAATTCCCAAAGAAAATATATTTATAGATAAATTCATTATTCTCTAGTAACAGCAAAGACCATAAGGGAACGAGACAGATTCTAAAAGTAAATATTTTCTATTATAAATCGATATGCAATGATAGAAACGTTCAGGAGTTGCCACTTTTGATTTGGACGAATGTTTTTTTTTTTTTTTTTTTTTTTTTTTTTTTTTTTTTTTTTTTTTTTTTTTTTAATTTCAGGGTTGTTGAGACTGGAATGATGTTTGATTACTGAGGATAAATTTAAAATTAGTAGGGACACTTCTCTAAGATGAAGATATTTAATTACTACCTAAAAATTTGAATAAACAAGAATTATAATGAATATCAAAGAACTTATCTTTCAAGATAATGTGAGTTGTACTATATAAAAATCAGGTCATTTAGAAACATAATAGACGAAAACTACTCTTTCAAATTTCATGGTGAGAGATTTTATTTCTTTCGTAACTTTCTTGGTTTGGGGGAATTTTCACAGATCATTTTTTACAGATTATTCATAACCTTTATTCATAAGCTGACTGGTCTGCATAAAGATGGGGAGAATTGATAATGAGTGCATTGCCCAAATAACCAAACAATGATATAAAATGGTACATTTTCTTACATCTATCCTTAACGCAAAACATTTTGCTGTATGTATAAGAAATGTATAAGAAATGATTAAGACCACAGTCACACACATACTCATATATATATATATATATATATATATATATATATATATATATATATATGCGTGTGTGTGTATTATTCAAGCACACATACACACACACACACACACACACACACATATATATATATATATATATATATATATATATATATATATATATATATATATATATATTCTAGCAGATATACCCGCCGATGCCCGGGTGTAAGATTAAAAAGTACTGTCAGTATATGCTACTGGTCAATTCTTGTAAGTTATCTTTGTGATGACTCGTTCTGAACCACATGTCTTTTAGCTCCTAGATACTCTTACCGCCCAATATTTCAATTGTGGAAACTGCAACAGAGAAGACGAAACATTTCTTATGTTAAGGTGGAGATGATATTTGTAACAAAGGTAGCAAGGTAGCCTAACATTCCTTCCACCGCAACACAATTTAGGAGGTTCATTCTTCCATTTCAGAACACCACAGTGATTACAGTTTTGTGTCATCAAGTCATTTTTTTATTATCTCTTCTGTTTCATACCAATGTCTTGGGTCATAGGTGAAGGTACCATGACGCCATTGCTCTGCATTGAACGGGCGTGCTCTAACTTCTGCATGTGTATCTATTCTTTTCTTCTTCTTATGTTTGTTAGTTTTACTGAGCAATCGTTGTCTGTTTGTTAGTCAAGCTGTTCTTTTATTTCTTTTTCCTGATTTCTTAGTGCTGCAGTTCTCTGTTGATTATTTTCAAGGCGAGAAATTCTTTCGTCTTTTTCTTCACTTGTAGCCGTCATTCCACTGGCATTAATTTTCCTTTTATCTGAATTTTTAAGAGGGTGAGGGTTCTGCCCGGCACCCCATAGTTCTCTAAAGGGGCACTTAGAGATTTCAGTCCATTGTCTTTCTCTGAAATTTTCATATTAAACGCTTTTAGATTTTACATAGAATCTTATATATTTGAGGTTTAAAGTGGGTGGGATTCTGCCCACCATAGCTACCATTTCCATTAACTTCCTCTGAAAATTTTACATATGAATACCTTTTCAGTTGTATGTAGAATTGGATAGGCCTCTATCTGAAGTTTTAAGAGGGTGGGGGATTTTGCCCCATAACTCCCTTAGGGGGACACTTAGAGAATTAAGACCACTTGCTTTATCTTCCTCGGAATATTTTCCATGTGTAGCCTATACACTTTTAGTGTTTATGTAGATTCCCTAACCTCTCTTTCTCTAGGGAACACCGACACACAGACATTGTCTCTATAAATAAATAAATTAATAAATAAATATATATATGTATATATACATACACACATACATACATATATATATATATATATATATATATATATATATATATATATATATATATATAGTGTGTGTGTGTGTGTGTGTGTGTGTGTGTGTGTGAACCTCTTTTTGGGTGGCATCATAATGTAGAAAACTGAAAAGTATTAAAATTACATAATACTCCATCATTAAATATTCTGTAAGTTTTTGTACATTTTATCACAAGGAAAAGAGCATCAGTGTAGGGTGTGTGTGTGGAAGGGGGCAGCCCCCAAGGACATCCTTTTTTGGGAAAAAAATTCAAATTGATATAACCCAAAATAATTCTGTTTTCATACAATGTCTATGTCGAAATTCATTGCAGTCGATTCATTATTATTGAATGCAGTTTTAGAGGGCCTGTAATTATGGGGCCGGTGGATATTGATCAAAATAAAAAAAATAGTAACGTTAGAGCCTACGATGAAAAATTACATAAGACTCAATCATTAAATATTCAATGAGATTTTTGGAAATTTTACTTTTAAAGTAGATGAACTCTACGGTGCTAGCCTGCCCAATTTCTCGCAGGAGTGGCGGGGGGGGGGGAGGAGGGTTCTGTCCCCACAGCTTCCTTAGGGGACCACTTAGAGACTCGCGACCACTCGCATTATCTTCCTTGGGATATTTTACATAGGCATACCCTTTTAGTTTATAGTAGATTCTCTAATCTCTCTTTCTATGGAAAACATACGCACACATAGACATTGCCTTATCTACACACACACACACACACATATATATATATATATATATATATATATATATATATATATATATATATATATATGTATATATATACATATATATTATATATACATATATATTATACACCCATATATATAATATACATATATGAATATATATATATATATATATATATATATATATATACATATATATATATATATATATATATATATATATACACACACATATATATATATATATATATATATATATATATATATATCTTCGAAGTTTAGCATACAAGTGTCAGGAAATTTACCAGTTTACATCATATATACATGTACGTATGTATGCATGTATGTATGTATGTAGAGAGAGAGAGAGAGAGAGAGAGAGAGAGAGAGAGAGAGAGGGGGGTAATTGCAAGCTCGTATATTCACATAAGATTAAACATTTGCATATGTCAGTATTAGCTCAAACATCCATATGGTACATTAAATACCAATGAAGATACTGTACCTCACAGTTCTCCCTTGAAAACAAATAAAAAAAAATCTCAAGTATGACTTCAGCGCAATTGGGTACATTTCCATTTGAAAATACTTGTATAAAATGCATACCTCGTTACAATCCTATACACGCACGTATTGCAATACTATTGTCTTTTACTCACTGCGAGTCAACACATGCTCGCTAAGTACTTCAAATACTCTCACTCTGACGTCCCGCAGCTTAGGGGGGTAGGAGTGAGGAGGGGTTGGGGGGTGAGGGTAGGAAGAAATCACGGCGACCCAACAAACAAAAGCACATTTACGATGACAGGGAGACAATAGACGCAATGGAAGACCGACGCCCAACTCGCGGACATTTACATGGCGACAAAAGGCGACATACATATACATCACTATAACAAAAAAAGGGTAAAAATGTAAGTAAACGAACACGCTCACGCTCTCTCGCACTCCGTGATAGAAAACAATATTTACTTGACCGTAAAACCAAACTAAAAGCCTTTCTGTAAACGGGTTTCCACCAGAACGAATTCTTTATATCTATCAGGAATTCGGATGTATGCTCTCTCTCTCTCTCTCTCTCTCTCTCTCTCTCTCTCTCTCTCTCTCTCTCTCTCTCTCACTCTCTCTTCAAGATGCAGCAGGTATTCTTATAATCAGCAATATTTCATATAGTTTTTGCCTCAATAGCATAGTCTGTCTGTCTGTCTGTCTGTCTCTCTCTCTCTCTCTCTCTCTCTCTCTCTCTCTCTCTCTCTCTCCTTTCAAGATGCATCAGATGTTTTTATATTTAGCAATATATCATATAGTTTTTGCCTCAACAGCATAGTCTTTCTCTCTCTCTCTCTCTCTCTCTCTCTCTCTCTCTCTCTCTCTCTCTCTCTCTCTCTTCAAGATGCAGCAGATGTTTTTGTTTAGCAATATATCATAGGGTTTTTGCCTTAGCATATTCTCTCTCTCTCTCTCTCTCTCTTTCCCTTCAAGATACAGCAGATTTCTTTAATATTTAGCAATATATCATATAACTTTTCCTTCAACTTCACTCTCTCTCTCTCTCTCTCTCTCTCTCTCTCTCTCTCTCTCTCTCTCTCTCTCTCTCTCTCTCTCTCTCTCTTCTTCAAGATACAGCAAATTTCTTTAATATTTAGCATTATATCATATAACAATATATCATATAACTTTTGCTTCAACTTCACACACACACACTCTCTCTCTCTCTCTCTCTCTCTCTCTCTCTCTCTCTCTCTCTCTCTCTCTCTCTCTCTTTCTTCAAGGTACAGAAAATTTCTTTAATATTTAGCAATATATCATATAACAATATATCATATAACTTTTGCTTTAACTTCACACACACACACACACACACACACTCTCTCTCTCTCTCTCTCTCTCTCTCTCTCTGTCTGTCTGTCTGTCTGTCTCTCTCTCTCTCTCTCTCTCTCTCTCTCTCTCTCTCTCTCTCGTCTTCGCATCTAACTTTGGCCCTGGTCCTCAGAGGGAGCCAGCACCGGAGAAGTAACAACACGATTTATGACTCTTCTGAGAATAACAAAAAAAAAAGCAAATAAAGAAAAAAGAAAAAGCGATACTCAGGTTCTTCGTGTAATTTCAGAGACGTACCATTTTTCCCTTTTTTTTCTCCTCTCTCTATTGAAAGTGACTTATTCACTGCATAGCTCAGCTAGCGTCAATGACGTGAAAAACAATATTATATTCGACGCGAGCGAAGAAACAGATGGAAGCGATCCGTCACTGAATCAAGATATGTAAGAAGCGCAAAGTCAGTTATAACTATTTTTCTAATATCATCCCGACGTATTTCAACATTTGCGTAGTTATGCTTATACTAGGGTATGCGACCCGTCAAAAATGATGGCTAAATATTTAGATACACTTAAAAATTTGCCGTAAAATCGGTAAACATCCTGGAATAAATTTATCGTTTAAAAACCGATATATTGACGTAAAGGAGTGATATTACAGTCACCAGCCCGTAGAAGTAGGGTAAAAATTACGGTCACCTGCATTTTACTGAAATACAGCTGAGAACAGTATATTTTTACAAAGAATTTCCTATAAACATAATGGTTTTTTTAACGGTGTAGATCTACACACATGCACCATCCTCTCATCAGGGTATAACTACTCTCTTTCCCTTACCCTAGGGACAGGGAGAGCTAGGCCTGACCGGAAAGATATATATATATATATATATATGTGTGTGTGTGTGTGTGTGTGTGTGTATTTGTGTGTGTATGTCTTTGTGGCGTCCAATAATCGAACATTGTTTCTCTTCGGACAGACACTTGCTCTTAATTACATAAGGGAGATTTTCTACTTCTGTTGTATATTGCTATTTTCTCCTCTATTCTATTACA
>NC_090761.1:22547975-22550475 GCF_036898095.1 Palaemon carinicauda
TATAATACATGATTATTCAATATAATATTGGTAGCGTCTCTGCATGGTGATTGCCAGACTGGGGTTCAAATCCCGCTCATACTCGTTAGTTCCTTTGGTTCCTGCAACCTATTAATCCTTGTGAGCTAAGGATGCGGGGTTTGGGGGAGCCTATAGGTCTATCTGATGAGTCATTAGCAGCCACTGTCTGGCCCTCCCTGGCCCTAGCTTGGGTGAAAAGGGGGCTTGGGTGATAGTCATAATATATGGTCAGTCTCTAGGGCATTGTCCTGCTTGCTAGGGCAATGTCATTCTCCAAGGGAATACTTCTTTACTGCAGCTAGATCATAAAAAGTACCTTGATCTTAAAAAAGGACATATGAATTGTCGGAAACTTGCCTCTGCAATTCATGAGTGGCCTTTAAAGGTTTGAAGGTTTAAAGGTTGCTAATGAATAGCAGAGGCAAGGGACAGTGAGATTGCCCTATCAAGTAGGACAATGCTCTAGAGACTGACCATATATACATATGATCAGCGTCCAAGCCGCCTCTCCATCCAAGGTAGTATAGAGGAGGGACAGTTGCATAACATGAAAATTAATATAATTTTATTTTTTGTTTTCTTGACAGTGGTATCATCCAACCTAGGATGGAACTGGGAGATGTGGTGGACCTACGATGGTATTTCGGGTGAGTCAGAATTTCAAATTTTTCCATTATTGCTAATTCAGACATTGAAAATAGTCGTTCATATTCTTTGTCTATATAACTATTTGCCTTAATAATTTATTAAATGTATTTCAAAGACCATTTATTTATTCATTATTTTATATATTCATTCTTCCATTTCTATCAATGGTCATTTCAATTGATGTTAATTCATATACTATCTATTTATTCATTCATTAATTAATCTATTTATTCTTCCATTTCTAGCGGTTTATTTCAATTGATTTTAATTCATATACCATCTATTATTTATGAATTAATCTATTTATTGTTCCATTTCTATTAATGGTCATTTCAATTGATGTTAATTCATATACCATTTATTTATTTACTTATTAATTAATCTATTTATTGTTCCATTTCTAGCAAAGGATATTTCAATTGATGTTGAAATCGACATGAATTATACTTTGCATCAAATTCTCTATAATTAACTAATCAATAAAGTAATTATATATGGGGAAGATATATGATTATTTTCAGGTGGAGCAAGAGTGTACCCGCTTTAGAAGATCAATCTTATCTAATCAAATGATTCTCCCCAATTTTTTTTTTTTTTTTTTTTTGTGTGGATATCATCAAGATATCATTTTCATCGCATTAATACATCTTTTACAACGTCGTTCTTTTTTTGTTTGTATCTTGATCCTAGTGATTGTAATACAGTTTACTCTCTCTCTCTCTCTCTCTCTCTCTCTCTCTCTCTCTCTCTCATAATCCAAGTAGCGTTCCCTAACAAATATTTTGATTAGCTCTCTCTTTCTGTAGCTCTCTCTCTCATTTATAGTTCCCATATCCTCTCTCTCTCTCTCTCACGGTCCCAATATCCCTCTCCCTCTTACCAACACGTTCCCTCTCATATCACCCTTACACACACCCATCTCTCTCTCTCTCTCTCTCTCTCTCTCTCTCTCTCTCTCGAATAAAACAAGTAACATTATCTCACCAATATATTCATTAGCTTTCTCTCTTTTATAGTTCCCATATTCTCTCTCTCTCTCTCTCTCTCTCTCTCTCTCTCTCTCCTCGTCTACCTGTCGATATATGCATGAACATCAACGCACAATACTTAAATGTAAAAGTAGCCTTGTGCACTTCAAATCAATTTCATATTTACCCTTCTGTCACTGGCAACAGGTGCTTATATATAGGCACACACGTACATAAACATTTCCCTACAGGGCAATAATGCCAATTGTAAGTGATATATGGTGTGCGTTACCCGTGGAGTTTTAAAAATATGCTTTATGACTAGGTGATATGTACTGTACGGTATACTTGGAGCATTTTGTTTTAATTTTTTTTTCTCTTTTTTTTTATAGATTAAACTTTGATTTTACGACAGTATTTGTCCATTGGGTTTTAAGCCTTTAAATACAAAAGTCATAAAAATAACTGTGAAATATGCGAACAAAATCTACTATAATGGTAAAATATTATTGATAGCAAATATACCGACTCTTGCCATATTGGAACCATCTCTTATGTGATGCTGTTATTGTTATTGATATTGTTATTACCATTTTTATCATCATAATTGTTATTAGAATAAGGTATGAACCATTATAAAGCCTTATTATTAGTAGCAGTTACATAGATATTCATTTGTAGTCCCATGTAAAGTTTTAATCCTTCATGCCATTTCAACATATGTTAATAATAAGTCCTTGCATGAATTAAATCGTATATTACCCCTATCACACTATTATCTGTATCACAATAATAAAATTTTCATATTTTATTCATTTTATCAGACTAAACGTTTGCATATTAATACTGTTACCATTATTACT
>NC_090761.1:22555475-22582975 GCF_036898095.1 Palaemon carinicauda
GTATCCTACATTGAAATCATTATTAATAAATGACCAGCGGTAAAAGATCCGAGTTCAAATAAAATTATTATTATTATTATTATTATTATTATTATTATTATTATTATTATTTATAGTAATTAATTTCCCCATTGAACATATATAAGGCAGTTACCCGCATGTGCTGATCCGCTAATGGCTGTCTATATTTAAGGATCCTGCACTAATGCAAACTTTTCCATTCTCATGTTATTATTATTATCATTACTTGCTAAGCTACAATCCTAGTTGGAAAAGCGGGATGCTATGAGCCCAAAGGCTCCAACAGAGAAAAATAACCCAGTGATGAAAGTATATATATATATATATATATATATATATATAGTATATATATATATATGAATATATATGTATATGTATATGTATATATATATATATATATATATATATATATAAACTACAAGAGAAGTAATGAACAATTAACATAAAAAATATTTTAAGAACAGTAGCAACATTAAAACAGATCTTTCATGCTTAAATTATAAACGGATTTTGACGTAAGAAAAATTTATTTTTGCGTGAGATAGCCATGTCGTCTTTCCGGCAGCTTCCTACTGTATAATATTTCTGCGAGTGATATTACAAGAGTAAAAACTTCAAAAAAAACAAACAACAGGAAGAAGAGAAATAATAAAGAATAGTGTGCCCGAGTGTACCCTCAAGCAAGAGAGCTCTGTATATAATAAAATCAGCCATCATAGATGCAGAATCATCAATACAAACAAATACAGAAATAATGATACATGTTAATCAGTGATCCGTTTATCTTTGCTCTGGGCAATTATTTCTATTCTTCCTCTTTTTCGGCTTAATCGCCGTTTCGAATGAGCCTTCTCCATCTATTTCTGTCTCGGCAGTGATTTTATCCTCCTTGAAGCGTTGTATACAGTGTAGAGGCTGTGCAGTAAGTGCAAGTGATGGTGCAGTAAGAGAATTTAGACTTATGGAAGCGTTGTAACCGTTATTGATGCTGTCTGAGGAAAGAACTGCCAATAATTTGAGCAATTTGGAAGCGTTGTAAACGATATAGATGCTGTCTGAGGAAAGAACTGCAAATAATTTAAGCCTTCTGGAACCGTTGTAAACGTTCAGAGGCTCTGCACTAAGTGCAAGTGATGGTGCAGCAAGAGACTTTAGAGTCTGGAAGTGTTGTAAAAGTTATAAATGCTGTCTGAGGAAAGAACTGCATATAATTTAAGCCTTCTGGAACCGTTGTAAACGTTTAGAGGCTCTGCACTAAGTGCAATTGATGGTGCAGCAAGACTTTAGAGTCTGGAAGTGTTGTAAAAGTTATAAATGCTGTCTGAGGAAAGAACTGCAAATAATTTAAGCCTTCTGGAACCGTTGTAAACGTTTAGAGGCTCTGCACTAAGTGCAATTGATGGTGCAGCAAGACTTTAGAGTCTGGAAGTGTTGTAAAAGTTATAAATGCTGTCTGAGGAAAGAACTGCAAATAATTTAAGCCTTCTGGAACCGTTGTAAACGTTCAGAGGCTCTGCACTAAGTGCAAGTGATGGTGCAGCAAGAGACTTTAGAGTCTGGAAGTGTTGTAAAAGTTATAAATGCTGTCTGAGGAAAGAACTGCATAAAATCTAAGCCTTCTGGAACCGTTGTAAACGTTTAGAGGCTCTGCACTAAGTGCAATTGATGGTGCAGCAAGACTTTAGAGTCTGGAAGTGTTGTAAAAGTTATAAATGCTGTCTGAGGAAAGAACTGCAAATAATTTAAGCCTTCTGGAACCGTTGTAAACGTTCAGAGGCTCTGCACTAAGTGCAAGTGATGGTGCAGCAAGAGACTTTAGAGTCTGGAAGTGTTGTAAAAGTTATAAATGCTGTCTGAGGAAAGAACTGCATATAATTTAAGCCTTCTGGAACCGTTGTAAACGTTTAGAGGCTCTGCACTAAGTGCAATTGATGGTGCAGCAAGACTTTAGAGTCTGGAAGTGTTGTAAAAGTTATAAATGCTGTCTGAGGAAAGAACTGCAAATAATTTAAGCCTTCTGGAACCGTTGTAAACGTTCAGAGGCTCTGCACTAAGTGCAAGTGATGGTGCAGCAAGAGACTTTAGAGTCTGGAAGTGTTGTAAAAGTTATAAATGCTGTCTGAGGAAAGAACTGCATATAATTTAAGCCTTCTGGAACCGTTGTAAACGTTTAGAGGCTCTGCACTAAGTGCAATTGATGGTGCAGCAAGACTTTAGAGTCTGGAAGTGTTGTAAAAGTTATAAATGCTGTCTGAGGAAAGAACTGCAAATAATTTAAGCCTTCTGGAACCGTTGTAAACGTTCAGAGGCTCTGCACTAAGTGCAAGTGATGGTGCAGCAAGAGACTTTAGAGTCTGGAAGTGTTGTAAAAGTTATAAATGCTGCCTGAGGAAAGAACTGCAAATAATTTAAGCCTTCTGGAACCGTTGTAAACGTTCAGAGGCTCTGCACTAAGTGCAAGTGATGGTGCAGCAAGAGACTTTAGAGTCTGGAAGTGTTGTAAAAATTATAAATGCTGTCTGAGGAAAGAACTGCAAATAATTTAGGACTTCTGGAACCGTTGTAAACGTTTAGAGGCTCTGCACTAAGTGCAATTGATGGTGCAGCAAGAGACTTTAGAGTCTGGAAGTGTTGTAAAAGTTATAAATGCTGTCTGAGGAAAGAACTGCAAATAATTTAAGCCTTCTGGAACCGTTGTAAACGTTCAGAGGCTCTGCACTAAGTGCAAGTGATGGTGCAGCAAGAGACTTTAGAGTCTGGAAGTGTTGTAAAAGTTATAAATGCTGCCTGAGGAAAGAACTGCAAATAATTTAAGGCTTCTGGAACCGTTGTAAACGTTCAGAGGCTCTGCACTAAGTGCAAGTGATGGTGCAGCAAGAGACTTTAAAGTCTGGAAGTGTTGTAAAAATTATAAATGCTGTCTGAGGAAAGAACTGCAAATAATTTAGGACTTCTGGAACCGTTGTAAACGTTTAGAGGCTCTGCACTAAGTGCAATTGATGGTGCAGCAAGAGACTTTAGAGTCTGGAAGTGTTGTAAAAGTTATAAATGCTGTCTGAGGAAAGAACTGCAAATAATTTAGGACTTCTGGAACCGTTGTAAACGTTTAGAGGCTCTGCACTAAGTGCAAGTGATGGTGCAGCAAGAGACTTTAGAGTCTGGAAGTGTTGTAAAAATTATAAATGCTGTCTGAGGAAAGAACTGCAAATAATTTAGGACTTCTGGAACCGTTGTAAACGTTTAGAGGCTCTGCACTAAGTGCAATTGATGGTGCAGCAAGAGACTTTAGAGTCTGGAAGTGTTGTAAAAGTTATAAATGCTGTCTGAGGAAAGAACTGCAAATAATTTAGGACTTCTGGAACCGTTGTAAACGTTTAGAGGCTCTGCACTAAGTGCAATTGATGGTGCAGCAAGAGACTTTAGAGTCTGGAAGTGTTGTAAAAATTATAAATGCTGTCTGAGGAAAGAACTGCAAATAATTTAGGACTTCTGGAACCGTTGTAAACGTTTAGAGGCTCTGCACTAAGTGCAAGTGATGGTGCAGCAAGAGACTTTAGAGTCTGGAAGTGTTGTAAAAGTTATAAATGCTGTCTGAGGAAAGAACTGCAAATAATTTAAGCCTTCTGGAACCGTTGTAAACGTTCAGAGGCTCTGCACTAAGTGCAAGTGATGGTACAGCGAGAGACTTTAAAGTCTGGAAGTGTTGTAAAAATTATAAATGCTGTCTGAGGAAAGAACTGCAAATAATTTAGGACTTCTGGAACCGTTGTAAACGTTTAGAGGCTCTGCACTAAGTGCAATTGATGGTGCAGCAAGAGACTTTAGAGTCTGGAAGTGTTGTAAAAGTTATAAATGCTGTCTGAGGAAAGAACTGCAAATAATTTAGGACTTCTGGAACCGTTGTAAACGTTTAGAGGCTCTGCACTAAGTGCAATTGAAGGTGCAGCATGAGACTTTAGAGTCTGGAAGTGTTGTAAAAGTTATAAATGCTGTCTGAGGAAAGAACTGCATATAATTTAGGACTTCTGGAACCGTTGTAAACGTTTAGAGGCTCTGCACTAAGTGCAATTGATGGCGCAGCAAGACTTTAGAGTCTGGAAGTGTTGTAAAAGTTATAAATGCTGCCTGAGGAAAGAACTGCAAATAATTTAGGACTTCTGGAACCGTTGTAAACGTTTAGAGGCTCTGCACTAAGTGCAAGTGATGGTGCAGCAAGAGACTTTAGAGTCTGGAAGTGTTGTAAAAGTTATAAATGCTGTCTGAGGAAAGAACTGCAAATAATTTAAGCCTTCTGGAAGCGTAGTAAATGTTTAGAGGCTTTGCGCTGAGTGCAAGTGATGGTGCAGCAAGACTTTAGAGTCTGGAAGTGTTGTAAAGTTATAAATGCTGTCTGAGGAAAGAACTGCAAATAATTTAAGCCTTCTGGAAGCGTTGTATACAGTGTAGAGGCTCTGCACTAAGTGCAAGTGATGGTGCAGCAAGAGACTTTAGAGTCTGGAAGTGTTGTAAAAGTTATAAATGCTGTCTGAGGAAAGAACTGCATATAATTTAAGCCTTCTGGAACCGTTGTAAACGTTCAGAGGCTCTGCACTAAGTGCAAGTGATGGTACAGCGAGAGACTTTAAAGTCTGGAAGTGTTGTAAAAATTATAAATGCTGTCTGAGGAAAGAACTGCAAATAATTTAGGACTTCTGGAACCGTTGTAAACGTTTAGAGGCTCTGCACTAAGTGCAATTGATGGTGCAGCAAGAGACTTTAGAGTCTGGAAGTGTTGTAAAAGTTATAAATGCTGTCTGAGGAAAGAACTGCAAATAATTTAGGACTTCTGGAACTGTTGTAAACGTTTAGAGGCTCTGCACTAAGTGCAATTGAAGGTGCAGCATGAGACTTTAGAGTCTGGAAGTGTTGTAAAAGTTATAAATGCTGTCTGAGGAAAGAACTGCATATAATTTAGGACTTCTGGAACCGTTGTAAACGTTTAGAGGCTCTGCACTAAGTGCAATTGATGGCGCAGCAAGACTTTAGAGTCTGGAAGTGTTGTAAAAGTTATAAATGCTGCCTGAGGAAAGAACTGCAAATAATTTAGGACTTCTGGAACCGTTGTAAACGTTTAGAGGCTCTGCACTAAGTGCAAGTGATGGTGCAGCAAGAGACTTTAGAGTCTGGAAGTGTTGTAAAAGTTATAAATGCTGTCTGAGGAAAGAACTGCAAATAATTTAAGCCTTCTGGAAGCGTAGTAAATGTTTAGAGGCTTTGCGCTGAGTGCAAGTGATGGTGCAGCAAGACTTTAGAGTCTGGAAGTGTTGTAAAGTTATAAATGCTGTCTGAGGAAAGAACTGCAAATAATTTAAGCCTTCTGGAAGCGTTGTATACAGTGTAGAGGCTCTGCACTAAGTGCAAGTGATGGTGCAGCAAGAGACTTTAGAGTCTGGAAGTGTTGTAAAAGTTATAAATGCTGTCTGAGGAAAGAACTGCATATAATTTAAGCCTTCTGGAACCGTTGTAAACGTTCAGAGGCTCTGCACTAAGTGCAAGTGATGGTGCAGCAAGAGACTTTAAAGTCTGGAAGTGTTGTAAAAATTATAAATGCTGTCTGAGGAAAGAACTGCAAATAATTTAGGACTTCTGGAACCGTTGTAAACGTTTAGAGGCTCTGCACTAAGTGCAATTGATGGTGCAGCAAGAGACTTTAGAGTCTGGAAGTGTTGTAAAAGTTATAAATGCTGTCTGAGGAAAGAACTGCAAATAATTTAGGACTTCTGGAACCGTTGTAAACGTTTAGAGGCTCTGCACTAAGTGCAAGTGATGGTGCAGCAAGAGACTTTAGAGTCTGGAAGTGTTGTAAAAGTTATAAATTCTATCTGAGGAAAGAACTGCAAATAATTTAAGGCTTCTGGAACCGTTGTAAACGTTCAGAGGCTCTGCACTAAGTGCAAGTGATGGTGCAGCAAGAGACTTTAAAGTCTGGAAGTGTTGTAAAAATTATAAATGCTGTCTGAGGAAAGAACTGCAAATAATTTAGGACTTCTGGAACCGTTGTAAACGTTTAGAGGCTCTGCACTAAGTGCAATTGATGGTGCAGCAAGAGACTTTAGAGTCTGGAAGTGTTGTAAAAGTTATAAATGCTGTCTGAGGAAAGAACTGCAAATAATTTAGGACTTCTGGAACCGTTGTAAACGTTTAGAGGCTCTGCACTAAGTGCAATTGATGGTGCAGCATGAGACTTTAGTCTGGAAGTGTTGTAAAAGTTATAAATGCTGTCTGAGGAAAGAACTGCAAATAATTTAGGACTTCTGGAACCGTTGTAAACGTTTAGAGGCTCTGCACTAAGTGCAATTGATGGTGCAGCAAGAGACTTTAGAGTCTGGAAGTGTTGTAAAAGTTATAAATGCTATCTGAGGAAAGAACTGCAAATAATTTAAGCCTTCTAGAACCGTTGTAAACGTTTAGAGGCTCTGCACTAAGTGCAATTGATGGTGCAGCAAGAGACTTTAGAGTCTGGAAGTGTTGTAAAAGTTATAAATGCTGTCTGAGGAAAGAACTGCAAATAATTTAAGCCTTCTGGAAGCGTAGTAAATGTTTAGAGGCTCTGCGCTGAGTGCAAGTGATGGTGCAGCAAGACTTTAGAGTCTGGAAGTGTTGTAAAGTTATAAATGCTGTCTGAGGAAAGAACTGCAAATAATTTAAGCCTTCTGGAAGCGTTGTATACAGTGTAGAGGCTCTGCACTAAGTGCAAGTGATGGTGCAGCAAGAGACTTTAGAGTCTGGAAGTGTTGTAAAAGTTATAAATGCTGTCTGAGGAAAGAACTGCAAATAATTTAGGACTTCTGGAACCGTTGTAAACGTTTAGAGGCTCTGCACTAAGTGCAATTGATGGTGCAGCAAGAGACTTTAGAGTCTGGAAGTGTTGTAAAAGTTATAAATGCTGTCTGAGGAAAGAACTGCAAATAATTTAGGACTTCTGGAACCGTTGTAAACGTTTAGAGGCTCTGCACTAAGTGCAATTGATGGTGCAGCAAGACTTTAGAGTCTGGAAGTGTTGTAAAAGTTATAAATGCTGCCTGAGGAAAGAACTGCAAATAATTTAAGCCTTCTGGAACCGTTGTAAACGTTTAGAGGCTCTGCACTAAGTGCAATTGATGGTGCAGCAAGAGACTTTAGAGTCTGGAAGTGTTGTAAAAGTTATAAATGCTGCCTGAGGAAAGAACTGCAAATAATTTAAGCCTTCTGGAACCGTTGTAAACGTTTAGGGGCTCTGCACTAAGTGCAATTGATGGTGCAGCAAGAGACTTTAGAGTCTGGAAGTGTTGTAAAAGTTATAAATGCTGCCTGAGGAAAGAACTGCAAATAATTTAAGCCTTCTGGAACCGTTGTAAACGTTTAGAGGCTCTGCACTAAGTGCAATTGATGGTGCAGCAAGAGACTTTAGAGTCTGGAAGTGTTGTAAAAGTTATAAATGCTGTCTGAGGAAAGAACTGCAAATAATTTAAGCCTTCTGGAAGCGTAGTAAACGTTTAGAGGCTCTGCGCTGAGTGCAAGTGATGGTGCAGCAAGAGACTTTAGAGTCTGGAAGTGTTGTAAAGTTATAAATGCTGTCTGAGGAAAGAACTGCAAATAATTTAAGCCTTCTGGAACCGTTGTATACAGTGTAGAGGCTCTGCACTAAGTGCAAGTGATGGTGCAGCAAGAGACTTTAGAGTCTGGAAGTGTTGTAAAAGTTATAAATGCTGTCTGAGGAAAGAACTGCAAATAATTTAAGCCTTCTGGAAGCGTTGTATACAGTGTAGAGGCTCTGCACTAAGTACAAGTGGTGGTCCAGCGAGAATTTAGAGTCTGGAAGCGTTGTAAAGTTATAGATGCTGTCTGAGGAAAGAACTGACAAAAATTTGAACATTTTGGCAGGCTGTGCACTAAGCGCAAGTGGTGATGCAACCAGTGACTCTAGCTTTCTAAACGCGTTCCAAACGTTGTAGATTGTGTGCAGTACGTGCAATTATTCTGGGCGTCAGGGGACACATTGAATCTGTTAATATTTCTTGGGTCTTTATTTGAAGGTTATATAGATATGAGTAAAAAATCCTATGAGAATTTGTACTGTTCATGAGGGATTATTTGTCCTGATTGCAATAAATTTTTCTGCAGGACAGTCTTCATTAAAAATATCTTTATTTACATTAAAAATATTTCGTACCTATTTATTATTGGTACTACTCAAATCTGGGAAGTATTTATGCAAAGTCAAGTGGTTTCTAATATATGTTTTCATGTGCATGATAGTATGTTCAGAATTAAATTTATCAAGGAAAACATTCAGAATAGAAACTTGTGCAACCATTCCCTATCCAACACGTCTGATCCTTGGTTGCAACTTCACGCAAAAGGAGGTGTGTTTTACTGAAGTTTCAGTGATGCTGTCGCTCTTCCTTTAAGTTTTAAAGTTCATACACTCACCTCTAAAATTATCAGCAAGATAGCATAAATGTACGGTTCATAATTCATCGTCCGTCAAACAGATTCACAAGAGATGGTCCTAATTAGTTAAATTGATCGACTTCGCAAGGCTTGAAGGATACCTCTTATTTTTTCTAAAGGGGAGTGGTACTACCTCCACTACCAACCTACCCTTATAACCCCCTACCCCTACTTTCAATTATCCAAAAATAAGGGTGGGGGTTTCACTACCCCACTGGGATAAATTAACCAGGGGTTGGGAAACACTGCTCTATTCTAATGTCTCGGTCTTCCTATCGCAATAGACATGAAGACGCAGGAGCGGTAAGACTGAGCACCTAACAGTGGTCATGGCAGTCCAGGCTCAACAATCAGTGATGAGAGCAGCTTATTAATTTGTGCTGCCTAATGGTATTTATAGAATAGGAAGTTCTTCAGTTCTTCAGTTTTTATACAAATAGACTACCTGGATATTGTATGCCACTTGAAAAAGCTGAAGAAAATAAAATGGAACTAAGAAATTTAGAACTAGTTATATAGAAACATATTCTTAAATTGGAAAACTAGAGGTCACAGATAATGATTGGAAATATACACACTGCATATTTTCACATCAGTATTAAAACACACACGTGTATATATATATATATATATATATGCGTCGCAGGACCTCAAGACCTTTCCAACGAGCCCAAGAACACCCCTTAACTCCTTGCGGTGGCTGAGAAACTTTTACTTTTAAAAAGTCTATGGTTTATAGTTTAGGGTTTATATCATTTGTTAATATAGAACTTTACGGCAAGACCCCTAGTGAAGGAGAAGCGATTAGGGTTTTTCAGGGCGTGGGGCCTAGTCAGGCCCCTGAATCTATATATATATATATATATATATACATGGTTTATAGTTTAGGGTTTATATCATTTGTTAGTATAGGACCTTACGGCAAGACCCCTAGTATATATATATATATATATATATACATATATATATATATATATATATACAAGATTAGCGCTATTACTAATCGCTTTACAGTAACATAGGTGGCATTTTTCAGGAACGTAGGTGGCATGACGAACGTTTCATGTTCTAATTCTTAATCTATTCATTTTTATGTTTTTTTTCCTCCGTGTTCTATATTGACTAAGTAGTATTAGTTTAAAGTCACCAAAATAATAAGAAAAATAAGTAAAATCTGCATATATTCGTACCGAATGCTTAATAGTAATATTAATGATAATAATAAAAATAATTATTCTACCTTGAGCAAGAATCCATCAAAACTCACAGCGAACAGCTTAACGCATCACGGCTTTTCACATCCCGAGTCATAAAAGATATTCGCCCGAAAAATTACAATATTCAAAATACCGTCGATATAAAAACATGACTCATATCGCACCGAGAGAGAAAACGCCTGTGGAATAGGATTAATTAGACTATAATTACCCCGAGATTTAAGGTACAGGAAAAAAAAAATAATTGTACCTAACCCTGAATAGCGTGTATCTTTTTCTCTCTCTCCCATTTTTTTTTTTACTCTTGCGTTTAATTAAATTTCCATCCCTGGAATGCATTTTCCATGCGTTTAGCATTCTGGAAATTCCAGGCTTGTTTACATAGATATTATTTTCATTCTGTTTTTTACGTGTTTGTGTTGTTAGCTTCCCCTGCAGCCGTCTATTCTCTCTCGTCCTAGAGGCGGAGGCCGATGGAATGGATGCCCCGTTTAAACCCATTTTCAAAATTACAGGATTTTGAATTTCTCGTCTTTGAACTTTTAATATCTTAATTTATGAGAGAGAGAGAGAGAGAGAGAGAGAGAGAGAGAGAGAGAGAGAGTTGATAGTATTTTTCAGCAAGGCGGCAACAATGCCTTGTAGAGAGAGAGAGAGAGAGAGAGAGAGAGAGAGAGTATTCGGCATAGATGAATTTTTAGTTTGATTTTATGAACTGTAGAAATAAGTTTTGTTAATTTCAAGTAGATAACGTAGATATACAAAAATAATGTTTTACTAATTGTACATGAATATAAAATCGATAAATAATATAACATCGTACATAATTGAGGATTAACTAGAAATGATTCTCATTGTGGTGTGAACCCCATAAGGTTAACCCTTAAAAGAAGGACACGCAGCCATCCAAGCAAATTAGCTTCATCTGTCAGGTTAATTAAACCATCAATAATCTCCATCCCAACGTCCGGAGATTCTATAGTTCCTGTGGACATTAACAATTTCTCCAATTCATATTTGCTTGCCTAAGAAAACCCTTGATGGATTTGATGATATTTTTTCAGTAGAGAGAGAGAGAGAGAGAGAGAGAGAGAGAGAGAGAGAGAGTATTTTTCAGTAGGGCTGCATCAATGCCTTATTAAATTTTGTTTTACGTTTGCATGTAGAGAGAGAGAGAGAGAGAGAGAGAGAGAGAGAGAGTATTTTTCAGTAGGGCTGCGTCAATGCATTGTTAAATTTTTTTAAAGTTTACATGTATAGAAGCGAGAGAGAGAGAGAGAGAGAGAGAGAGAGAGAGTGTTCGATAGTATTTTTCAGTAGGGATGGTGAATGTCTTGTTAAATATTGTTTTACATTTACAGAGAGAGAGAGAGAGAGAGAGAGAGAGAGAGAGAGAGTTCGATAGTATTTTTCAGTAGGGCTGCGTAAATGTCTTGTTAAATTTTGTTTTACATTTACATGTATGGAAGAGAGAGAGAGAGAGAGAGAGAGAGAGAGAGAGAGAGAGGGAGTCACTGTTTTCTGAAGAAAACAATGACTCTCTCTCTCTCTCTATCAATAACTAAATTAAAATATAAGCAATTAAATCACTAAAATACCAAATTGAACCACAAAGAAACATATAACTAGGTATCTATTCTTAAACACTTATAAGTAAACAAACTAATAAGCAGATGAGTAAACTACACCTGTTAAGCCCACACACAAAAGAATATTTTGCTCAATATGACACGCATTCCTAAAACACACGAGCAGTCATTATAACTTAAAAGAACGACTCTCCAGATGGAATCGAAAGCCAAAATAGTTCCAGCCCTCACATGAGAGGACACAAATAAAAAAAACACGATGCCTATGGGGAGCAATTACGTCCTGAGCAGTTGAATGGTCAGCAATTACCATGGAAGCAGGGGAGAATGTAATTACCGTGTTCCCCCAGTGCTTCCACCTGGATCAGAATGAGTCTTTTTGCTCTCTCTCTCTCTCTCTCTCTCTCTCTCTCTCTCTCTCTCTCGTCAGGAAGTGAATCCATTGCTTTGGAGCAATCAGGAAAGCCTCCTCATAGTCTTTTTCTTGGAGTCTTTTCTCCTGAATCAATTCACGCAACTTACTGGCTGACCATAGTTTTTCTTCGGGGAATTAGAACTGCACTTAGGGACGCTCGCATCCGTTATTCATATACTAGTATACGTGACCCGTCCAAAACTGACAGAAAAATATTTAGATAGATGCGAATTACGTAACACTAACTTTCTGATCATAGTCTTTCTTCTAGGAAATAAAATCAAATCTAGGGATAATCGTATCCATTATTCATATATATATATATATATATATATATATTATATATATATATAATTATATATATATGTATATATATATATATACCAATGTACGCAACCCGTCAAAAAGGACACACACACACACACACGTACCACCTATCACCAAAGTATGACTACTTCTCTTCCCTCTTCCCGAGGGACGGGGAGAGTTGATCGAAGGGGCGAGTCGAGACGTCAAATGATAAAGCAGGATGCATAATCGCAACTATATTTGTGACATTTGCATGCATCCTCTGAGGTTGGACAAGACTCCGCCCATTTCCTAGAAGTAGTAAGAAGAGCAACCCTTTATGTGTTTTGTCATGGTGACACTAGAGACACCTAACGAACGATTTGCCCAGACTGTCTGGGGACTTTTGAATCTAACTGCTAACTTTATATATATATATATATATATATATAAGAACAACAACAACAAATGCAGCCATTTCTTGTCCAATGCAGGATAAAGGCCTCAAACATATCAATTCATGTCTGGGGTATGGCCAGTTTTCATCACCACGCCTGCCAACTGCGTATTGGCGATGGTGGGAAACTTATGTCAGATTGCTTACAGTAAACCAACCTCGTACGGGTGGCCCTAAACAGTAAAGCTTTGCTGATCATTGCGATATCCAAACCTTTACAGCACACTAAGATATCCCCTTTCAGAAAAGGTATATATACTGTATATATATATATATATATATGTGTGTGTGTGTGTATATACATATATATATATATATATATATACATATATATATATATATATATATAAACATGTATATATATAAACATACTGTACATATATATATATATATATATACATACATACATATATATATGTATATATATATATATATATATATATATATATATATATATAAAGTGACATATTCTCCAAAGATATATTTTACATATTACTCATCAGAAAAGGAAATAAGCTAATTTCGCACAACCGACATATAGCCAATAACTTGTCATAATCTGAGAAATTCCATCTACCTTGAAGTATCTTACGTATCGGGAGGATGGAACCATAATCAAGGCCGAGGGAAGCAAGAAATCAGAAAGTATTTTTCTACATCATATTTAAATTTCTAGAACGACCTATAAAGAACCCATCTCTCTCCTGTTATCAGGTTTCTGATTGGTAATACGAGAAGATTAAACTCTACGGAGACACACGCCAAGTTTTGTCTACGAAATCATTATTTTTCTATGGTGTTAATTTTCATCTTTCCCATTCTCTCTCTCTCTCTCTCTCTCTCTCTCTCTCTATATATATATATATATATATATATTGTACATTCATAAAAACAAGAACAAACGCAGCTGTTTCTTGTCCACTGCAGGACAAAGGCCTCAAATATGTCAATTCATGGCTGGGGTTTGGCCACTTTTCATCACAACGCCTGCCAACAGCGTATTGGCGATGGAAGAAAAGTTTTGTCTGATTGCTAATAGCAAACCATCCTAGTATGGGTGGCTCTTATTATTGATGCTCTACTAATCATGGCGATACGCAAACCCTTTCGTGGTACTATGTTAAGGTATTCTCGCTCATTTTTCATATATATACATACACACACACACACACACACATATATATATATATATATATATACATATATACATATATATACATATACATATGTGTGTACTTATGCGCACACACATATATATATATATAATATATATATATATATATATATATACACATATATATATATATTATTGTATGTATAAATACATAAACTCAATAATGAATTACAACCTAGCTAGGAATTCTAAGATATGTTTGGGCGAGGAGAATGGGTGAGAGGAATAATTATTCTTTTGTACAAAGGTAAATGCGATAAAAGAGGATCTAGTAGGGAGAGAACTTTAGGAAAAGTCAGGAAAAGTTGTTAAGAAAGAGAGTAATGTGAGAAGTTTCAATGTAAATGGAAAAAAGATTGTGTGTGACATACAAGATTCTACAAAAAACTTGTTAGAATTGATTCAAAGGTAATTTTGAGGGTATTGAGATTGTATGGTATTGTACCGTACGTGTTCCATACACGCTCGTATACTAACGATTTTGACTTTTCATCTTATCACTCGCTCTTCCTTGTACTGTCAATAGACCAAACTGTGTTACCATGCTAGCTCATGTTTTATTATGTTTGAATTTTTGTGACCGTCTAGCTCGCAAGTCCTTGTATATAAACTCGGCGATTGTTTAATAGTTTAGTTGCTCTCACCTCGCCTCACAGTTATCAAGTAACTGCTCGCTCGCACAGTATAGATAAAGTGTTAATTAGAGCAACAAAACTTCTCATGGTGGATCTTTGGTGTAGGCTGGAGGATCAAGACAGGAGAATATCTGATTTAGTTTCAAAGCTGTTCAAGAAAATAGTGTTTTATGTCTCCATGGTACTTCAACGAAGTTCATAATTTTGCAGAGGGTTTTTTTTTTTACGATAGCATGCCCTTATAGTCAGTTATTGGTGGTGGGCCTAACTTTTGACTAAATAGTCCAACTGCAAGGCAGCAGGTTCCAGAGTTATTGACAGTGGGCCGTTTTTGCTAAAGAGCAAGACTGCAAGGCAGCAGCTGTCCTTTTAGCCCCTTTCTTCGACACAGAACGTCCGGTAGTAGTATACTTATACCTCTACACTGTTAAATATTTACCACAAAATACTGTAAAAATTCTGAAATAAATGCTGCCAGGCATTTACCTTTTCATAAACGGATATATTGACGTAAAGGAGTGATATTCCGGTTACCAACCCATACAAGATAATAACAAAGTATGGTAAAAGTATGGTCGCGTGTATTTTACTGAAATACGACTGAGAGCAGTATTTTCGATTATTATTATTATTATTATTATTATCATTGCTAACCAAGCTACTACCCTAGTTGGAAAAGCAATATGCTATAAGCCCAAGGGCTCCGATAGGGAAAAATAACCCAGTGAGGAAAGGAAATAAGGAAATAAATAGATGATGAGAATAAATTAACAATATACCATTCTAAAAACAGTAACAGCGTCAAAACAGATATGTCCTATATAAACTATTAACAACGTCAAAAACAGATATGTCATATATAAACAATAAAAAGACTCATGTCAGCCTGGTCAACATAAAATCATTTGCTCCAACTTTGAACTTTTGAAGTTCTACTGAATTAACTATCCGATTAGGAAGATCATTCCAAAACTTGGTAACACCTGGGAAAAAAAAAACGTTTTTTTTTTTTCTTTTAACAGCGTACCACAGGGCAGATATCCGTTTTGAAGGCTTAAATAAAGCAAGCAGCCTTTTGGTCGGTATCTAGCTCCAAAATTAAGATTACAATATTACTTGAACTTAACCAGATACAGCCAAGATCGACTAGCCTTTAGTAGTAAATGTCCTGTAGCACTGTGTCGAAAGATTACAGTCAACTTAATCCTTTTGGTTTAAATTTATTTAGTCATCTGAACTATAATTAGCCACCGACTGAGATCGTCCATGAAGCTTTACTCTTCAAGCAAAACTTAGCACAGAATATCATCCAAGATTTAAACATGATTAGGTCAGAATCATCAACCGGGATCGTCCACATAACTTCGGCATATTTGAGGAAAAATACGTTTAAAATGAACGCCTATATCACACTAAACTTCGACCTAAGATAGCAACTGAATTCACCCTTCTAAAACTATAATAAAATGTAACTAAATTATTAGGTTTGAACTAAACTCCATCCTAGTATACCAACTGAATTCATCCTTCTAAGAGTAAAATAAATGTAACTAAATTATTAGGTTTGAACTAAACTTCAACCTAATATACAAACTGAATTCATCCTTCTAAAACTATAAT
The DNA here is from genome assembly GCF_036898095.1 of Palaemon carinicauda. NCBI lineage: Eukaryota > Metazoa > Arthropoda > Malacostraca > Decapoda > Palaemonidae > Palaemon > Palaemon carinicauda. Next base: position 22,571,364 of record NC_090761.1, read on the forward strand.
AAAATGTAACTAAATTATTAGGTGTGAACTAAACAACAACCTAAGATAACAACTGAATTCACCCCTCTAAAACTCAAATAAAATTTTAAAAATTATTAGTTGTGAATCCAGACTAAAACCCGACCAAAATTTAACCGAAATTCATCAAGTGAGATCCCCAAACAGAATTTTCTCCTGGAGGCCATGTGTAAGAACGACCCCCTCTCCACTCTGCCTAACCCTTCCAAAACGCTTTCCTCTTTCCCTCCCAACAAGAGAACTTCATTCGTCCAGGAATTCCTCACAAAGCCACTAAAGGAAATCGATGAAAAAAGAGGAAGAGGATGATAAAAAAAAAAAAGAGGGTAAGAGAATCTCTTCTTCCTCTTCTTTTTTGGCTTAACTACAGGGCATTGGAAATGAAGTCAGGAGAAGACTCGATGAGGAATATTGTTAATGGAAGGCATCGCCAGGAGCCGAAGCTGGAAAAGATTGGAAAGGCAATCCTTGAAGGATAAGAAAATATGAAAAAAGAATCCTTAACGATATTACCTGGATGTTCGTTATTCGACTGAGATGGCCACGGCGCAGAAGGAAAATTGATTTGGTTGGAGATTGGAGTAATAAAGGGTCAGGACACTCGATGGAATCTTCTTAGACAATAATGATGATAATGATAATAATCATTAGGAAGAAACTTAACATAACTATATATATATATATATATATATATTTATATTATATTTATATATACATATATATTATATATATATATATATATATATATTTATATATACATGTAATATATATATATATATATATATGTGTGTGTGTATATATATATATATATATATATGAACCAAACTATTCGTAATCCTAGGCACGCAGTTAATTTTAATAGTCTGTTATTCTCCATCATAAGGGTCAATATTGCACAGTATTCTAGAAGTTTTATTCCAGCTGTTACCAAGTTGTGGAAAGATCTTCCTAATCGGGTAGTTGAATCGGTAGACCTTCAAAGGTTCAAACTTGCAGTAAATTTTTTTAATGTTGAACAGACTGAGGTAGGTCTCTTTTTATAGTTTACATATGAAAGATCTGTTTTAATGTTTTAAAGCTCTTAAAATTTTTTATTTTAATTGTTCATTACTTCCCATATAGTTTATTTATTTCTTTATTTCCTTTCCTCACTGGGTTATTTTTCCACGGTGGAGCCCTTGGGCTTATAACATCCTGCTTTTCTAACTAGGGTTACAGCTTAACTAATAATAACATTAATAATAATAATAATAATAATAATAAAAGTAGCCGTTTCTAGTCCACTGAAGGACAAAGGCCTCAGATATGTCAATTCATGTCCGGGGTTTGGCCAGTTTTCATCACCACGCTGGCCATTGCGGATTGGTGATGGTGGGAGATTTTCGTATGATCGCTCACAGCAAACCAACCTACAGTGGTATGGGTGGCCCTGACTAGTACAGCTTTGTTGATCAAGGTGATATGCCACTCAGAGAGGGGTATATATATATATATATATATACACACATATATTAATTATTGTTAATAACCGAGGACCTTTACGTCAATAGGCGTAGAAGATGATGATAATGATATATTCATTTATTCATATATATATATATATATATATATATATATAAATGTGTGTGAAGCTTATGTGCTGCAGTGGACTGGAAATGGTTGATATATATATATATATATATATATATATATATAAATACGCGTGTATGTGTATGCGTGTGTGTGCATCATTCCGTGATAAAGAGTTATTCAAGATATTCCTTTGGAATATTCGAGACAAGGAATGCAAGACTGCGTTATATATTTTCACGGTAATTAGGCTGTCTTATGCAGCCTTAATGACACAGTAGCGTAATTAAGTCTCTTGGCAATCTCTCATTTAAGTGTTGAGCAGCCGAACCTTTTTTAGAATAAGGATAATAATGTTTGGAAGAATCTTTCTTAAAGTACATTATTACTAAGTTTTTTTTCTTCTAGTTTTATAACTTATTCAGAACTGCAGTAACTGACTTTCTAAAAATACTCATGAGAATTGCTCGTAATTATTGTAGTTAAAAAGTTTTCTAGTGGAACATTTTGTCATTATAAGTCTTGTAGGTTGATTATCCCATTAAAGCTTGGCAGATTATAGAAATTATTATTATTATTATTATTATTATTATTATTATTATTATTATTATTATTATTATTATTATACCAAGCTACAACCCTACTTCGAAAAGCAGGATGCTCTAAGCCCAAGGGCTCCAACAGGGAAATATAGCCCAGTGAGGAAAGGATATAAGGAAATAGATAAACAATATATGAGAAGCAATGAATAATAAATATAAAATATCCTCAAGATCAGTAACAATGTTGAAATAGATTTGCCAATTATAAATTACGAGAAACTTATGCCAGCCTGTTCAACATGAAAACATTCGCTGCAGGTTTGAACTTCTGAAGTTCCAGTGATTCAATTATCTATTAACTTTTATCACAGTCCTCTCCATTTTCATTATATTAAACTCTCCTTTCTCTGCTTCGTTTTGTTTAATATGTCATTATCAAATCTATTAGAATCCTGACATTACAATCATTGTCCGTCAATAACTTTCATATTTCAAGAACCATTCAAGTTATAATAGCATCATGTGACGGGCCGAGAGAGGCTGTGTCTAAGAAGGCAGGATGAAAGCAACTGAGTAACTTTATTACAGAACATCCGTTTATATATACATGAACTCCGGGCAAAAAGGGCATAAAAAACATAACAGGCAATTTTATGTTCAACCGACAACCGCACCGGTTAACAGTTAACGGTGAGAAGAACAGGCATGTTATTTCAGGTCCCTATCAGTGCGAGGGGAGAGCGAAAATACAAGCATAATATATACAAAAATTGAAATGTCGTTACTGTGTACGATCGTGTGGCACACGGTTGGTACATGCCCCCCCCCCCCTTAAAAATTACATATTGTACATGTTAGATAAGGCGCCCTGATCTAGAGAGGCGAACTGTAGGCGGGTCATCTGCCAGAAGATAAGCAGGTTTTAGACGATCAATGGAGACCCAGTCCACGAATGTTTAGTAGGAATGCTTTCAGACTGTGTCGGATCACAAGGAAAGGGCCCGTGTAAGGGGGCGTTAGAGGTGGCTTGCTAGTGTCGTTGCGTAGTAAGACGTTCGTTGCAGAGTACAAGTCTGTCGGTATGTGATGCTTCGCTGGGGGCTTGTAAATCTGGCGGCATGGAGTAAATTTTCCCATGACGTGACGTATGCGCTGGAGATCGTCGGAGAAGGTTGCAGAAGGAAAGAATTCGGCAGGGACGACCAACGGGTCGCCATACACCATTTCAGCTGCCGAGACGTCGAGGGCGTCTTTAGGAGTGGTCCTTAGTCCCAGGAGGACCCCGGAAGCTGAGTAAACCAGTTGGAATCCTTGCAGCGGGACATCAAAGCTGCTTTGAAGGTGCGATGAAAACGTTCAACCATTCCATTGGCAGCGGGATTGTAAGCAGTTGTCTGATGTAGGGTGATGCCCAGGAGACTCGCTAATGATGTCCACAATTGAGAGGTGAAAGTGGTACCCCTGCCAGAAGTAATATGCTCAGGGATACCAAATCTTGCAATCCATCCAGAGAGTAAGGCAGATGTACATGAGGCGGACGTTGCAGTTCCCATGGGAATGGCTTCAGGCCAACGAGTGGAGCAGTCGATGACGGTAAACAGGTAACGATGTCCTTGTGATGTGGGTAGGGAGCCTACAATGTCGACGTGAATGTGGGCGAAACGACGCTGAGGTTGAGGAAAGGTGCCCACTCCGTGTGTCGATGTATTTTGGAAGTTTGGCAAGAAGTACAGGCGCGGACCCAATCCTTAGCATTCTTAGAAATGCCGTGCTAAATGAACTTCATCTTCAGCAGCTGTGCAGTAGAGCGGCACGAGGGATGTGAAAGGCCGTGAATGAAATCAAACGCCTATTGGCGCATGGGAGCAGGATTCCAAGGTCGCGGTCTACCAGTACTGACATCACAGAGGAGGGTGGTGTTGGAGTCGTCAAGGGGGATGTCTTCCCAACAGAAGGATGTGCAGATGTCCTACATGCTTGATACTCTGGATCCTGTTATTGGGCTTCAGCCAAGGCGTTGTAATCCAATCCCAGTTGAACGGCAGCCAACGTGTTTCTTGACAGGGCATCGGCAACGGGATTCATTTTCCTAGGGACGTGTTGAAGGGTGCAATTGTATTTAGCCACGGCGGAGAGATGTCGGCGTTGACGGGCGGACCAGGCGTCAGACTGTCGAGTGAAGGCATACAAAAGATGCATGTGGTCTGTGCGAATGACGAAGGGCGTACCTTCTAAGAAATGGCGAAAGTGACGGACAGCCAAGTGCACCGCCAGGAATTCGCGATCGAAGGTAGAATAACCCGATTCTGCCTTGGACAGTTTTCTGCTGAAGAAGGCCAATGGGCAGGACGAGCCCTTGACCACCTGTTCGAGTACTGCACCAATAGCAACGTCGCTGGCATCGGTGGAGAGAAGTAGAGGGTCATGTGGGATAGGAAAAGTGAGAGCTGCAGTGGTTGATAGGGCCTTCTTTGCATTGCAGAATGCCACTTCTTGAACGAGACCCCACTTCAGGTCTTTTGGCTTGCCCTTGAGGGAGGCGTAGAGCGGAGCAAGAGTGGCGGCAATGGCTGGCAGAAAACGGTGATAATAGTTGATCATGCCCAAGAATTCCTGCAGAGCTTTGACGGTCGAGGGCGTGGGGAAGTTCTGAACAGCTGCTGCCTTCTCAGGGAGGGGATGGACTCCTTCAGAAGTGATGCGGTGCCCTAAGAACGACACTTCGTTGGCGCCAAAGGTACACTTGTCGTACCGGACTATAAGGCCGTTTTGTTGCAGGCGGTCGAGCACGATGCGCAGGTGACGGAGGTGTTCCTCTTTTGAGGAAGAGAACACAAGTATGTCGTCCACATAACATACACAGAATGGGAGGTCCCCTAAGATGCCATCCATGAGACGTTGAAAAGTGGCCCCAGCATTATGAAGGCCAAAACAGGAGTAATTGAAGGTGTATGTACGAAACGGAGTGGTGATGGCAGTCTTGGGCATGTCTTCTGTGTTCATAGGCACCTGATAATACCCCTTCAGGAGGTCGAGCGTGGAGAAAACCTTCGCTTTGTGCAGATAGGAGGTCACGTCGGCGATGTTTGGGAGGGGGTAGTGATCCAGTTCTGTTTGCATGTTCAGTCGCCTGTAATCCCCGCACGGACGGAGGGAGCCGTCTTTCTTCAGAACAATGTGTAAGGGTGACGACCATGGGCTGGAGGCCTTTTGGCAAAGGCCCATTTCCTCCGTTTTGGCAAACGTCTGTTTAGCGGCAGCCAATCGTTCTGGTGCCAGACGTCTGAATTTTGCGAAGACTAATGGTCCCGTCGTCTTGATATGGTGCGAAGACTAATGGTCCCGTCGTCTTGATATGGTGATAAATACCGTGCTTGGCAGGAGCCGTGGGTGTTTGGCGTAGTTCTGGATGGAAAACTTCCGGGTACGACGTGGGGAGGTGGGCGTAGGCATCCGTGGGTGGGCTGATGTGGAGAGAGAGGCTAGAGGGGGCGGGTTGAAGAGGTGTCGACAAGTACGAGTCTGCGTTGACCAATCGTTGGTGGGCGACATCGACCAGAAGGTGGAAATGAGAGAGGAAATCCGCGCCGAGGATTGGCAATGTGACGTCAGCAACGAGAAACTTCCAATTAAATTTACCATTTCCAAACGATAATGTGAGGTTCTCGTAACCATAGGTGGGTATCGCAGATCCATTGGCAGCTACCAGTCGGACATCGGCAGACGTAGACAGACTACGTCGTGTCCTGAAGAGTTCTCTTGGCAAAAGAGAACGACAAGCACCTGTGTCTACCAAAAATTGCACGCCTGTTCCTGCATCATGTAAAAAGAAAAGATTAGAAACACGCGAGGCCACTGCCACAAGCAATGGCCTACTTACCCGTTTTTGGGCCACTGACAATCCTTGGCACATTTCTTCGCGGCTGCCCCGAATCTGTAGTGGTAGTAGCAAAACTACGGCCAATGGGCAGTAGTAAGTGGCTGTAGAAGTCGTTGGTTGGGGCGCGAGCGAGTGGTGGGTGATGGGTGGCTTTGTATGTCCTACGGCATTCACGTCAGCTTCGGTTGGCGTTGAATAGGCGTCCTCTTTGTCAGGAGTGGAGGCGTTGATGGAGGTCTTGAAGGTCGTGAAGTGGCTGTCCATAAGGGCGTCGGCTTTGGTCATCAAGTCTTTTATTGGTGAACTATCGACATCGGGTATGGCAGCGCATACAGGTTCGGGTAAACGGCGTATCCAAAGGGCAGGAAGTAGGTTCACCTCACGAGGAGAGCCGTCTGCGGCAGGTTGCAGGCGAGCGATACTGGTCATTTCCCTGAGGGCTAGCAAAGCCCTTTGGTCCCCCAATGGTTGTTGAGAGAGCTGAAAAAGCTTTGCTATACAGGCGGCTGGCGATGGCGAGTACTGCTGCAGAAGGTATGTTTTGAGGGCGTCATGCGCTATTGGTGGTTAAGTGAGTCACGCCCTTGATGTGGAACTGGACTTCTGCATGCTGAAACCAAGCAAACGCCTCTCCGCTGGCAAACGAAGGAAAGTTTCAATGAGGCGGCGCCAACTTCTGTGGAGTCCGCCATAGTACCAATGACGGAAGGCGGGAGGAGCGAGTCGACTTCCGGGGTTACCAATGTGACGGGCCGAGAGAGGCTGTGACTAAGAAGGCAGGATGAAAGCAACTGAGTAACTTTATTACAGAACATCCATTTATATATACATAAACTCCAGGCAAAAAGGGCATAAAAACATAACAGGCAATTTCATGTTCAACCAACATCCGCACCAGTTAACAGTTAACGGTGAGAAAAACAGACATGTTATTTCAGGTCCCTATCAGTGCGAGGGGAGAGCGAAGATACAAGTATAATATATACAAAAAATTAAATGTCATTACTATGTACGATCGTGTGACACACGGTTGGTACAATCATCATCTAATCCATTATTTATGTAATATTATCTACAAACAATATTCTTTTTTTCTTCTTAGTTTTCTGATGTATTTAATGATTTTATCTGATTTCTTTGCATCATGTTTTTAATTTTTTTCACATAATGAACTACAACATCAATAATAATAATAATAATAATAATAATAATAATAATAATAATAATAATAACTTTTTGTCTTCCTCTTCGCTATTATACAGTAATCTCCAACTTTTCCCATCACTTTCATCTTCGCTGTCACTCCTGTCAGCTGAAATCCTGTGTCTTGATATAGTGCCTGAATTTTTGCTGAATCTCCCGAGAGTGTCGCAACACCTTTACAAAACTGGATTTACATAGGATTCGTTCTATAAAACCCATTCGAGAATCTAATTATTACCTCAGCCAACGACGCTGGAAAGAGGTTATGTGTTCACCCCCTGTTTGTGTGTCTGTGTGTGAATGTGTTTGTTTGTGAACAGCTTCCTGGCCACAATTTTAATCGTAGAGTAATGAAACTTGCAGGAATTAACTGTTATATAAAAAGCTGGAAATTATTATAAATGGAAGGTCAAGGTGAAAGGTGAAGGTCATGGTTAATCAAAATGTCCAATTCATGTAATCAGCCATAAGTTTGAACATCGTTGTCAAAGAGACTAAAAAACTTGGTTCATATATGATCGCATGAAAATCCACGTCAATTAATATAAGTTAAGGTCAAAGGTCTAGGTCAAGGTCGAGAAATAAGCTGCTGCGGCGGAGGTCTGCGCTCTACTGACTACCCTTCTAGTTTGATCTGTTGTTGCATGCTTATTGCTCTGTTGATATCTTCACTTTTTTCTTTATAATTGTATATTTATCTTTTTTTTCCCTAATTATCTTTTCCAGGATCCCTTCGTGTGATGAATTCTGTGTATATAGCATTTTTAATGAATTCCAGCAACAAGAATACTGGCATTCACTTACAGTAGTCTCGAGATATCTCACTGAAGACGAGTTATAATGATTGACTCAATCCGTGAATTATTCATTAATTTTTTACCTTTTTTTTTTTATTAAAATGCTATGAATTTCACATTAATTCACTTATACATAGATTCTATTTCGGTGGAGTAACATTCATATATGTTATGTACAGTATATATACACATTTATATATATACATATATTTATAAGTATATATATATATATATATATATATATATATATATATATATATGCATACACACATATATATACGTATATATATATGCATACACACATATATATGTATATATACATATATATATATATATATATATATATATATATATATATATACATACACACATATATATACGTATATATATATATATATATATATATATATATATATGCATACACACATATATATGTATATATACATATATATACATATATATATATATATAAATATATATGTATATATATACATATATATAACATATATATATATATATATATATGTATGTATGTATATACATACAGAGAGAGAGAGAGAGAGAGAGAGAGAGAGAGAGAGAGAGAGAGAGAGAGAGAGAGAGAGAGAGAGAGAGAGAGAGCGCAATTTACGCGTCCATTTCATACTCCCCAATTTCTGCTGAAAACAAATTGTCAAGATCACCATCTTTGCGTCTCTTGTCCTCCGCAGGTCCGGAGTTCTGGGGCGTCATTAACCCAAATTGGGCCATGTGCTCGCAGGGGAGGCGCCAGAGCCCAATTAACCTGGACCCTCGAACCCTATTGCATGATCCCAATTTGACTCCGGTCATGTTCGACAAATCTAAGGTAAGTTGATTGACACAGCATTTTCTCTCTCTCTCTCTCTCTCTCTCTCTCTCTCTCTCTCTCTCTCTCTCTCTCTCTCTCTCTATATATATATATATATATATATATATATCTCTCTCTCTCTATCTCTCTCTCTCAAAGCATAATTTTTTTTTCTCTCTCTCTTCTCTCTCTCTCTCTCTCTCTCTCTCTCTCTCTCTCTCAAAGTATCATTTCTCTCTCTCTCTCTCTCTCTCTCTCTCTCTCTCTTCTCTCTCTCTCTCTCTCTCTCTCTCTCTCTCTCTCTCTCTCTCTCTTGTTTTAACGACTGTAAAGTTATCTGATCTTTCCTAATTACAGTAGTTCAAATCATAAGATTTGCAAAATATTAAACCCGTCATTTAATTACATGGATTGTGAACATTTTTGTATCATGATTTGTATATACTTGATAATTATATATAAATGCATACATACATACACACAGTAATTCAAAGTAATAGTGTGACAAAGATTTGCAAAATATTGAACCCGTCATTTAATTACATGAATTGTGAACATTTTTTATAATTATACATAATACATAAATACACAATTACATACATATATAAACATATTAAAGGTAAATATATCATTGTCTTTATAATTGTGTACCAGTAGTTGTATGAGCCACATATCCAGCAAGAGGAATCATTGGGATATATCTAAACCAATAGATTCTTGCCAATCTAAGAGTTATTCCCTTTATATTTTAATACCTCCCTTGACCTACTATTTTTAATCTAAATCTTTTTCATTAGGAAGTACAGTCGGCTTCATTAAATCCGGTACACTTCACGCATAGCTAAGGAGACGTCTTAACAGCAAATTACAATATTTTGCTTAAATTGGTTAAATTAATAAAAATGCTTTTGATCACGTGTTTACAAGCTCAGAAACTTTGTTTTAGAGGCAGCGTTGCCAAATGTTTCTCTTTTGCTGAACACAGCGTTTTTAATACAATATAAAACAGTCAGAAGTCTGCTTCGCTTCCAGTGAGATGTACTGGAATTGATGAGGCCCACTGTAAAATGCAGCCATTTGTAATAAAAGCTACAAAATATATATAAAATCATGTAATTCTCATTTTACATGTCTTTTGAGTCTCTTTGTGATATGCCATGGTGAACATACGCCTATTTGTGATAATAATAATAATAATAATAATAATAATAATAATAATAATAATGATGATGATGATGATAACGACAGTAATAATAATAATAATAATAATAATAATAATTATGATAATAATAATAACAATAATAATAATAACAATAATAATAATAATAGCAAAAATTACAATGCTAAACAAAACTATTTTCCGTGGTATACTGATAATCAAGACAATATTCCTCTTAAAGCCTTGAGATATTAACGACTTATCTAATGTAAATATATAATGCACAATAAAAAAAGATTGTTTATTCTCCTTTCAGCGTCTTCGCTGATAATAATAAAATAGGCTATAATGGTGATTATAATAATGATACTACTACTACTACTACTACTACTGATAACAATAATAATAATGATAATAATAAAAATATTTGTTTTATTATAATTATTATTAATATTACTTGCATCATTTTTATCATGATGATAATTATGATAACGTAAATTGAAAAAAAAAAAAACTGATATTAACGTACTTACAGAAAAATTGGAAAAGGCTGATAAACTCCCGTCTTCAACTGGAAATAAAAAAAAATGACAATAATAATAATAATAATAATAATAATAATAATAATAATCATAACATTAATAATAATAATAATAATAATAATAATAATAAAAACAATTATGATAAGCAGTAGGTTGGCCAGGGCATCAGCCACCCGTTGAGATACTACCGCTGGAGAGTTATTGGGTCTTTAGACTGGCCAGACAGGACTACATTGGATCCTTCTCTTTGGTTACGGCTCATTTTCCTTTTGCCTACACAGACACCGAATAGCCTGGCCTATTCTTTACAGATGCTCGTCTGTCCCCATACACCTGACAACACTGAGATTACCAAAAAATTAATTTTCGTTCAAGGGGTTAACTACTGCAATGTAATTTTTCAGAGGCTATTTTCCTCTTGGTAAGGTGGAAGAGACTCTTTAGCTATGGTAAGCAGCTCTTCTAGGAGAAGGACACTACAAAATCAAACCATTGTTCTATGGCCTTCCGTATTGCCATAGCCATTGTCTTGGGTTAGAGTTCTCTTGCTTGAGGGTACACTTGCGCACACTATCCTATCTTATTTCTCTTCATCTTCTTTTGTTAAAGTTTTTATAGTTTATATAGGAAATATTTGTTTAGGTGTTGTTGCTGTTCATAAAATATTTTTTTCCTTGTTTCCTTTCCTCACTGGGCTATTTTTCCTGTTGAGGCTCCTGGGTTTATAGCATCCTGCTTTTCCATCTAGGATTGTAGCCTAGAAAGTAATAATAATAATAATAATAATAATAATAATAATAATGATAAAAATAATGATAATAATAATAATAATAATATTAATAATATAAATAATAATAATATTAATAATATAAATAATAATAATAATAATAATAATAATAATAATAATAAAAACAACAAAGATAAAAAAAAAAAAAATAATAATAATAATAATAATAATAATAATAACAACAACTCGCTTTTTATAGTATCTGGACTAAACTCCACAAGGACAACATTATACTCAACTTGTGATCTGACTAAATGTAATTGGGCCACTAAATAAAAAAATAATT
>NC_090761.1:22594323-22596823 GCF_036898095.1 Palaemon carinicauda
GTGTATATTCTTTCAACTCTTATTATTTTGTCTCTTCTTCAGGGGAAAAAGTGTACGAATTTGGAGCCAAGATTTCGCTACAGAGGTAAGTTATCGGTCGTTTTCATGCTTATGATGTCTTTCTAGCCGTATATGTGTGTGTATATGTATATATATATATATATATATATATATATATATATATATATATATATACATATATATATATATATATATATATATATATATATATATATATATATATATATATATATGTATATATATATATATATATATATATATATATATATATATAAACATATATATATATATATATATATATATATATATATATATATATATATATATATATATATATATATATACATATATAGACACATATATAGATAAGTAGATAGCTAGCTAGATAGACAGATATATTTGTATAGCTATATATATTTATATGTGTATATTATGTATACATGTGGACGATTATATATAATGTATAACTATATTTATCTACACATATATATAGTGTATGAATTTTTATTGATGATTCTAAAACATTGGTTATCATGGATTATTTCATTTTATATAGATATATATATATATATATATATATATATATATATATATATATATATATATATATATATATATATATATATATATATATATATAAACATACATATTTACTGTATGTATAAACATGCATATATGTGTATATATATAAATATATACTGTATATATATAAATATACTATATATACTGTGTATATATATACATATATATATATATATATATATATATATACGTCTATATATATATATATATATATATATATATATATATATATATATATATATATATATATATATATATAATAAAAATAAAATATTTCATGATAACCTATGTTGTAGAATCGTAAATAAAAATTAAAAAAAAAATCTATGCTAAGAAATTAGAAAAACTTTTCCAAGATTTGCCAAATAATGCTTTTCTTTCTCCCTCAGCCAATGACTGGAGGAACTCCTGACCAGATAAAGGTTTCGCTTTGTTTTCTCCTTTTCCTCCTTCTCCCTCTCCTCTCATTTCCCCTCTACCTCTCTATAAACTCCCTTCTCTTCCTCCAGAGTCTCTCCATTGAGAAACCCTATCTAGAAAAACAGGCTTCGCAGTCGAAACGAGGAGAGAACCCCCCGTGGACTTTACCCGGTCGAAAATGAGAGAGCATACCCCGTGGACTTCTCACCAGGTCCTCGACCGACTGTGTCTGTTTTAGCTGTGTTTGAATAACCTGTCTATCTGTCAGTGTGATCCATTAAGACAAGTGAACATCGCTCCAAGATGAATAGTTGATATTGATGTTGTGGGTCAAAGTATAATGCTTGTTCTTTAAACTTCATTTATATAAAGTTCGTGTTATCTGCAGATAAGGAAAAGGGAATTGGTTGAAAAAGATAGATTTTATTACTCAAAATGATAGGAAAATGTTTTCTTTGGATTATGGACATGAAACGTTTTCATATAAGTTTCTGCAGAAAATTTTACGGGGAAATTTACAAGAAAATCATATGGCATGTTTTGTAATTTCCCCTTTATTTGAGTGAAATGGTAATTATGAGAAAAGAAAATGCAAATACAGGATAGATATCATAGCTTATTACTATTTACGTTTCGAACGACATGTTAACATGCAGTTACATATGAGAAGAATATTAGAGCTAATACGGCTCTATAGAAATATGATGGAACAAGGAAAATATTCTCACAAATGTTCGACTTTCAGGAATTGCATTAACAATCCATAATACTTCTTTAAGCTATCTATAGAAATATATGTGAATGAAATTATACAGACAAGTTTGTTTATTCTTTTATATATCAAACAGATGTAAAGATATGATAGCATATTCTGTATGTATATATGATAAGTCAGAGTTCAGTCCAAAGTTTTCAAATCCTGTGATAGTATTTTTTTTTATCAAATACGGAAAAAATCGTATATATAACATGCAGAAAGTGGAGGGAATGAAATTATACATTAAGATATTTTATTTACTGTTTTACATATCAAAAGTCAAAATATGATAGCACATTCTGCATGTATTTGATAAGTCAAAGTTCAGTCCAAATTTTTCAACTTAAGTGATAGTATTCTTTTCTTCAAATATGGAAAAATATATATAATTAAATTATAATGAAATTACATATTACTAATATATTGCCAATAAATCTTATAGAGCTTTTATCCCAGTAAATGTTCAAATGCATATAGCTTATAGCGTGATATATGAGAAATTAGGGTCATCGAGTAAGGTTACAGTACACTTCATTCCAAGGAACTGAACTGTCATGGTGTAAATTTCCGTAATCAGTGAAAAGAATATGTATGAATATATATATATATATATATATATATATATATATATATATATATATATATATATATATATATATATATATATATATATATATATATATATATATATTCATTCATATATATATATATATATATATA
>NC_090761.1:22606823-22611823 GCF_036898095.1 Palaemon carinicauda
TGGCTTTCATATCGTGATTTTTTCGTTTTGCGAGTCGCCTTTTACATGTAAATAGCTTAATTCGTTCCAGGCCCAGCAAAAACACCACATGGAATGATTATAAAAAGGATACACTCCACTATACAGTACTCAAAGAATGACTACAGTTTTTTGAATCATTCAATAATAACTTGACCATTGGTTAACTGTAAAAGAAATATATAATTAGAACAAACAATAATAATACAGTAACAAAACGTGGAACATTACCTTTGGAATGAGGCGATGTCCGAGAGCGAAGTGGCAGGGCGGTAGAGAAGTATGACAAACGGTAGTAAACATTAACATGTGGAAGAAAACATAAACACTTGACTTTACAAAGCAGATTAATAAAAGACAGAAAAATATTTACACTTAATTTTAGGGGACATTAACAAATGGCAGGAAATATTAACACTTGACTTTAAGATAAGCTTAAGATTAAATTTTTTTTCTTTTTGGCCTTCTTCGATTTTTTTTACTTTACGTTTTGTATTTTCTAAAATTAATTACAGTACGTAATTTCTTCATCACTGCCACTTTTCTGTAGTTTTTAATCTTCCTCTTGGCCTGCTATTACCGAAGGCCTCTTTTTCAAAAAATCTTCCATAGAAGCTTGTTTCTGCTTCTTAAAATTTTCCTGAAATGACTCAGTCAAACTTCATCTACATATTCAAGCGCATGACCTGTGATAATTTTTTCTGGGTGTCTCTTTTTTACAAAATCCTATCTTCGACGGATTTCGGCCATATTCCTTCGCACTTAAGAACATGCCAGCCTCATATTTCTTGATTATTTCCATTTTGTCTCCATAGAAAGCATCATCCTCTTCTTTCCTTGGACATCAGCAACTTTCTTGGGACCCATGGCTAATAACATAACGTAATATCACAATACAGTACAATAGTTACGAAAAGTGAAATCGCAAACACTAAGTCAACGCGTACGATACCACTGCCAGAACAAAAACAAATAGGAATGCCAATGCAGATGCATTATGGGATACAGTACAGTAGATGCTGACCAGTGGGAGAGCAGCATCTTATGTTGGTAACTAGCATCTGAGTAGGGAGATAACCGATGGGAGCAACGGATGATGGTGGCAAGTTTACAGGCTGGCGACGCACGAATTTTAAAAAAATTCTCGGACACGGTCGAGCTCTCTTATGTACCTCCGTTCATTGCACGAAACATTTTTCGTGATGAGAGTCGTAAAGTTCTTTGCATCTCGTTTCGCTGAGTGAAAATTACGTAAGCAGATTCTTTCGTGTCGAGAGGCATGACTGTATATATATAGTATGTATATATATATATATATATATATATATATATATATATATATATATATATATATATATATATATATATATATATATATATATATATATATGTGTGTGTGTGTGTGTGTGTGTGTGTGTGTGTATGTTTATATAAATATACGTATAAATATATATATATATATATATATATATATATATATATATATATATATATATATATGTGTGTGTGTGTGTGTATATATTTATATAAATATACGTTTAAATATATATATATATATATATATATATATATATATATATATATACATATATATATATATATATATATATATATATATATATATATATATATGTTTATACAGGTATGTATATATATATATATATATATATATATATATATATATATATATATATATATATGTGTGTGTGTGTGTGTGTGTGTGTGTGCATATATATATATATATATATATATATATATATATATATATATATATATATGTTTATACAGGTATGTATCTATGTATATATATGTATATATACATATATATATATATATATATATATATATATATATATATATATATATAAATATATATATATATATATATATATATATATATATATATATATAGACATATATATATATATATATATATATATATATATATATATATATATGGGTGTGTGTGTGTCTACTCTTAACTTTTTCAAATCACAATGATAGAGAAATCGTAATCAATTACTCAATCAATTGATGAGGTCCCTTTGAAGGATGGTTCCAAAACGAGTAAATCCCGACCTAATCCCTGAACTCTGAAATGTGTTAAACTCCACATCCATGTTCCCAAAAATGGTGACTGACCAGACTTAATAATAAACAATTGATAATAATAATAATAATAATAATAATAATAATAATAATAATAATAATAATAATAATAATAATAATAATAATAATAATATACATCCTTGTTAATCAGAACCCCCCCTAAAAAAAAAAACATAAAATAACGTGTATATAAAGTATGTACAAATTAGTATTTGTAAAAGCATTCGAGATGAACGATGGCATTCTCGTACACGCTTCCAGGTATCCACTTATTCCAATCTAAATATATGATATATAAACAAAAGCAAATATTCCACAGTTCCCCCACACCAGTATCTTCTGACACACCCAGTAAATAGTGCTATAAAAATATAGAAAAAAAAAATGGCAGTGTTTAATGGAACCAATATGGAGAATGCATTGGTCCCGCACACTCGATAGAAGGACCATTTGTAACATTTCTGATTTTAATACATGATCGATGTATTCTCTACATAACCCCCCCCTCCCCCTCTATTTTATATATATGTATGTTGCTGGTGCATTACGCCTTTGATTTGTTTGCTCTATTGGATCCATAAAGTATAATAAAAAAGTATGGAAACAGAAAAGTAGGAAACTATCAAAGTATAAAATCTGTTGCTCCCTGCAAATCTCTTTTCAGACTTCCTTTGGTTCTTCTCTGCTGGGATGATAATATTTTGTTTACATTCTTGTATGCGTGTTCCTACATTAGAATATTTTCTCTCTCTCTCTCTCTCTCTCTCTCTCTCTCTCTCTCTCTCTCTCTCTCTCTCTCTCTCTCTCTCTCTCTCTCTCTCTCCATATGTATTTGTTAGTTTCAACATTCGTTTTTATTTAGTGAGAATTGGTGTTATTGTCAACACCTGGTCGTTTAATACCTATAGTTTTCAACAATTTCATTTAAACGATGTAGACGACTTTATTACCACCAACGAAGAGCATTTATTATGAAATGATATATAAAGGCGGTAATCATCAGAATTTTTCCTCCATTAATGTTTAATTTTCTTATTTGCTAAGCTGTGGAATTCTATTTCTGCTTGTTTTCCTTTAACACTTTTTAATGTAACTGGGCTACTTATGGTCTTCAATCGATCAATCTTTATTTAAGCATGTATATACTGTATGGCTGTGGTAGCCTATTGAAAACGTCCCTACCTGGTGATTGCAGGACTTGAGTTCGAGTCCCGCTTAAATTCGACAGTTTCATGTAGTCTACAATCTCACCGTCCTTGTGAGCTAAGGATCGGGGGTTTTTGGGGAGCCTATAGAGCAGTGGTTCTTAAACTTTTTTGCCTTGCGCCCCCCTTCTGCATTGAGCATACATCCCATGCCCCCCTCCCCACCCTTGAAATTTTTGACAAACTAGAAACTACCGTATGTATGTAAGTATTGTTTTTATAAACAATATGTTACGTTTTGTATGCTAATACACTTCATTGGTTATATGAGTATTTGGATGAATGATAGATATTTATTTCATTGCTGTTGATTTTTTATAGGAATGCACTGTACTATATTTCAATAAAATAAACATTCTTCATAGAAAATGGGTAAAATGAATATATTATGATGAAACAAAATGTTTTCTTAATCTTTTTTCAAACTGTTTTAGCATTATACAAATGACAGTCATTACATTGATAGAAAATACTAGAAAAAATACTAATTTCTGAAAAAATAAACATAATTATTGCTCTTAATACAATCATTCATCGATCATGACCACATCAAAAAATATTACACATCCTCCTTAGTAATTAATTTATCCATATTTTTGTAGTATTGTAAAACAAAAGACATCATAATTACTACATTTTTATTTTCATTGTTACTATTTTAACTACTTGTAAAGGACTAAATACACGTTCAAAAAAAGCGTCAAAATTTTGCATCAAAATTTTGACGTGTAACTTTGATACAAAATTTTGATGCATAATTGCCCACACACGTTTAGGCGTTTTTCCCATCAAAATTCAGTATCATCAAAATCTTCGACATGGATGCATCAGAGGCCATAGCATTAGTGTTGGCATTGGACTCTGATAAACCTCCTGGTAAACGTCGGAAATGGTCAAAAGTATACCTGATATGAAGTTTTTAAAAAGTTTCCAGATTTTTTCATAAAGGAGCCCACACACACATAAAAAATTTGACGACTCATCAAAAAATATCAAACGGATTTGACCAATCAAAATTTTGCTTCAAATCTTTTTTTGACATTAAAACGTCCTACACACACTCAAATTTTGCATCAAAATTTTGATATCACAATTTTGATGCTAAATTTTGACGCTTTTTTTGAACGTGTATTGGCCCCTTAATATCATAGAAAAAGTGGATTATAGCCAGTGGCCTTTTTGACTTGGTGCTACTCATCAGTGGGATGGGTGATACTGGCTCTTTTGTGTATCTAGTCAGGGAATATTTGGTGGTGTTTGGCTCAATGCACGTTTACGTGTTACACACACATTTAGATTTTTGATACTGCACATAACTTATCTAAAATAGTAAAACAGCTACAAAGGAATGAATGAACATACAGTAAACACACATGCTCAAAAAAGAAAAAAATACTTCTAAATCAGAACTGCACTAAATACAATAAAAGTAATGCATTAATTACCAGTACTTGATAATAGTTGAAATATATTATGCAGGATTTGAAAAGTCCTCACTACTTCGTTTGACAGACTGAGCCAGAATTCTACAACCGTTTGTTATTATAAGAGCGGGTTAGATGAGCAATAAAGTGGTACGAGACGCATTCAGTTCCTGAGGAAAAATTTCTCTGACAGCTCTCATCTAAGGGTTAGCCACACGTGTCACTTTGATAACTTTTGGCATTT
>NC_090761.1:22616823-22639323 GCF_036898095.1 Palaemon carinicauda
CGCAAACGTTTTGCAATCTCCATCAACGTTCTCCCCCAGAACATCCTTTTAAAAGATTTTACGTTATCTATTCCTCTGACATATGAAGGAACAACGGCTATCGAATTTTAGTCCTTATTATCTCTTATCTCCTTTCACTTACTACCCTTTGTTCGCTATTATCAAGCGATGATTTCTATTCTCTCTGTCAAGCAGAAACCAGTTCTAGCCGAAACTCGGTGGAAAGAGGACGAATGAATATATGATGTACTTTACTGTATTAAAAAAAGGGATTATCAGCTTTCCGCTTCGTAGCTCCGATGTTACGTGGCCATTCAAGCTGCATTAGAGAGAGAGAGAGAGAGAGAGAGAGAGAGAGAGAGAGAGAGAGAGAGAGAGAGAGAGAGAATCAGAAGGGCATTCATGCGGAGACCAATACAGGTTATGAGATACAAAGATACATACCGACACACATAGGGCAGCTTGACAGACAGACAAATGCAAAGAGAGAGAGAGAGAGAGAGAGAGAGAGAGAGAGAGAGAGAGAGAGAGAGAGAGAGAGAGAGAGAGAGAGAGAGAATAACAATTGAGTATAAGAAAAAAGAATTAAATAGGATAGAAAGATATGTGTTATAGTTGCAACGTCATCAAAGCTTACTATGAGAGAGTCAAAGGCAAATAGTAAGAGCTCAAAATGAGAGAGAGAGAGAGAGAGAGAGAGAGAGAGAGAGAGAGAGAGAGAGAGAGAGAGAGAGAGAGAGAGAGAGTTACTCGAATATATATAAAATTGAGAATGACATGGTAAAGAAATTCACATTTTCATAAAAATGTTGAATTCGGAAAATGAATGATCATAAAATAGAATACCAGTTATTTCAAATGATTTTTCTGTGAATATTACATTAAGCATTTGAAAAGTGAAAAACATCACAACCATCCAATTTTCTTTGTAAATAGATTCTATAATAAAAAATAAACAACCAAACTCACTGGTAAAGTTATTTTCAATGGAATTATAGCCAAAAGCTTTGGGAACCAATTACACACCAAGGAACCGCAATATCAAAATGTTTCTGCCCATTTCAACGCGATGACATCCGTGTGACATCGCAGCCAAAATTCCCATTCGGGAGCTTCATAAATTCTATAATACGCGGAACTTTTAGCTGAACATTTAGCACTTGCATATATTTCACTCTGCATTTTATGCTACAGATATTAAACAGCTCTTAATCAAGATAGAGAATTTAGGTGGAGTATTTGCATAATAGTTTGGATGTCTTATTCGCAGTCTATTAACAATCTTCTCTATTATTATTATTATTATTATTATTATTATTATTATTATTATTATTATTATTATTATTATTATTATTATTATTATTATTACCTAAGCTATTTGGAAAAGCAAGATGCTACTGCATAAGCCCAAGGGCTCCAACAGGGAAAAATAAGGAACGTAAATAAGAAAATGAATAAAAGATCTGCAAATTAATGAACAATTAAAATAAAATATTTCAAGAGCAGTAATAACATTAAAACCGATATTTCATATATAAACTACAAATACACTGATATCAGCCTGTTCAACATTAAAAAAGACGTTCGATGCATCTTTGAACTTTTGTAGTTCTACCGATTCAACTACCCGATTAGGAAGATCATTCCACAAATTGGTCACAGCTGGAGTAAAACTTCTAGAATACTGTCAAGTACTGAACCTCATGAGGGAGAAGGCCTGGCAATTAGAATTAACATCGTGCCTGGTATTACGAACAAATGGAGAATCTTGTTTGTATAGACACCAGAGGGAAACAAGCCTATGCCAGTTTCTCTAGACACCAGAGGGAAACAAGCCTATGCCAGTTTCTCTAGACACCAGAGGGAAACAAGCCTATGCCAGTTTCTCTAGACACCAGAGGGAAACAAGCCTATGCCAGTTTTTCTAGACACCAGAGGGAAACAAGCCTACGCCAGTTTCTCTAGACACCAGAGGGAAACAAGCCTATGCCAGTTTCTCTAGACATCTGAGGGGAACAAATATATGTCAATTTCTCTAAACACCATAGGGAAACAAGCCTAGGCCACTTTCTCTGAACACCAGAAGGAAACAAACCTATGCCAGTTTCTCTAGACATCAAAGGGGAAACAAGCCTATGCCAGTTTCTCTAGATATCTCAGGGAAACAAGCCTATACCAGTTTCTCTAGACATCTGAGGGGAACAAATATTTGTCAATTTCTCTAAACACCATAGGGAAACAAGCCTAGGCCACTTTCTCTGAACACAAGAAGGAAACAAACCTATGCCAGTTTCTCTAGACATCAGAGGGAAACAAGCCTATGCCAGTTTCTCTAGATATCTTAGGAAAACAAGCCTATACCAGTTTCTCTTAGACATCTGAGGGGAACAAATATATGTCAATTTCTCTAAACACCATAGGGAAACAAGCCTAGGCCACTTTCTCTGAACACCAGAAGGAAACAAACCTATGCCAGTTTCTCTAGACATCAGAGGGAAACAAGCCTATGCCAGTTTCTCTAAATATCTTAGGGAAACAAGCCTATACCAGTTTCTCTAGACATCTGAGGGAAACAAGTATATGTCAGTTTCTCTAAACACCATAGGGAAACAAGCCTATGCCAGTTTCTCTGGACATCAGAGGGAAACAAGCCTATGCCAGTTTCTCTTGACATCTGAGGGAAACAAGTATATGTCAGTTTCTCTAAACACCATAGGGAAACAAGCCTAGGCCACTTTCTCTGGACACCAGAGGGAAACAAACCTATGCCAGTTTCTCTAAACTTCAGAAGGAAACAAACCTGTACTAGTTTTACTAGACACCACAGGAAAACAAGCCTATGCCAGTTTCTCTAAACATCAGAGGGAAACAAACCTGTACTAGTTTCTCTAGACACCAGAGGAAATCTAGCCTATGCCAGTTTTCTGGACACCAGAAGGATACAAGCCTATGCCAGTTTCTCTGGAAACCAGAAGGAAACAAACCTAGGCCAGTTTCTCTAGACATCAGAAGGAAACAAGCTTATGCCAGTTTCTCTAGACACCAGAGGGAAACAAGCCTATGCCAGTTTCTATAGACACCAGAGAAAATGAAGCCTATGCCAGTTTCTCTACACACAAGAGAAAAACTAGCCTATGCCAGTTTCTCTAAACACGAGAGGGAAACAAGGCTATGCCAGTTTCTCTAGACACCATAGGAAAACCAGTCTTTGCCAGTTTCTCTAAATACTAGAGGAAAAAAAGCCAATGCCAGTTTCTCTAGACACCAGAGGAAAACAAGCCTATGCCAGTTTCTCTAGACCCCAGACGGAAACAAGCTTATGCCAGTTTCTCTAGACACCAGAGGGAAACAAGCCTATGCCAGTTTCTCTAGACACCATAGGGAAACAAGCCTGTGCAGGTTTCTCTAGACACCAGAGGGAAACAAGCCTATGCCAGTTTCTCTAGACACCAGAGGGAAACAAAACTTGTGCCAGTTTCTCTAAACACCAGAGGGAAACAAACCTGTGCTAGTTTTTCTAGACACCACAGGAAATCTAGCCTATGGCCGTTTTCTGGACACCAGAAGGAAACAAGCCTATGCCAGTTTCTCTAGACACCAGACGGAAACAAGCTTATGCCAGTTTCTCTAGACACCAGAGGGAAACAAGCCTATGCCAGTTTCTCTAGACACCAGAGGGAAACAAGCCTGTGCCAGTTTCTCTAGACATTTGAGGGAAACAAAACTTGCGCCAGTTTCTCTAAACACCAGAGGAAAACAGGTCTATGCCAGTTTCTCTAGACACCAGAGGGAAACAAAACTTGCGCCAGTTTCTCTAAACACCAGAGGAAAACAGGTCTATGCCAGTTTCTCTAGACACCAGAGGGAAACAAGCCTGTGCCAGTTTCTCTAGACACCAGAGGGAAACAAGCCTGTGTCAGTTCCTATAAACAGAAGAGGAAAACGAGCCTATACCAGTTTCTGTAAACATTAAAGTGATACAAACCTGTGCTAGTTTCTCTAGACACCAGAGGAAAAGAAGCCTATACCAGTTTCTCTAAACATCAGAGGAAATCAAACCTGTGCTAGTTTCTCTACACACCAGAGGATATCTAGCCTATGCTAGTTTTCTGGACACCAGAGGAAAACAAGCTTATGTCAGTTTCTCCAAAAACCAGAAGGAAACAAGCCTAGGCCAGTTTCTCTAGACACCAGACGGAAACAAGCTTATACCAGTTTTTCTAGACACCAGAGAGAAAGGAGCCTATGTTAGTTTCTCGAGACACCAGACGGAAACAAGCCTATGCTAATTTCTCTAGACACCAGACGGAAACAAACCTATGCCAGTTTCTCTAGACACCAGAGGAAAACAAGCATATGCAAGTTTCTCTAGACACCAGAGAGAAAGAAGCCTATGCCAATTTCTCTAGACACACGAGAAAAACTAGCCTATGGCAGTTTCACTAGACACGAGAGGGAAACAAGCCTATGCCAATTTCTCTAGACACCAGAGGGATACAAAACTATGCCAGTTTCTCTACACACCAGAACGAAGCAAGCCTATGCTAGTTTCTCCGGACACCGGAGAGAAACAAGCCTATTCCAGTTTCTCTGGACATCAGAGGGAAACAAGCCTATGACAGTTTCTCTGGACATCAGAGGGAAACAAGCCTATGACAGTTTCTCTAGACACCAGAGAGAAACAAACCTATGCCAGTTTCTCTGGTCATCAGAAGGAAACAAGCCTATGTCAATTTCTCTGGACATCAGTGGGAAACAAAACTATCCCAGTTTTTCAGGACTTCAGAGGGAAACAAGCCTATGTCAATTTCTCTGGACATCAGAGGGAAACTAGCCTATGCCAGTTTTTCTGGACTTCAGAGGGAAACAAGCCTATGTCAATTTCTCTGGACATCAGAGGGAAACAAAACCATGCCAGTTTTTCTGGACTTCAGAGGGAAACAAGCCTATGTCAATTTCTCTGGACATCAGAGAGAAACAAGCCTATGCCAGTTTTTCTGGACTTAAGAGGGAAACAAGCCTGTCAATTTCTCTGGACATCAGAGGGAAACAAGCCTATGACAGTTTTTCTTGACTTCAGAGGGGAACAAGCCTATGCCAGTTTCTCTAGACACCAGAGGGAAACAAACCTATGCCAATTTCCCTAAATAGTAGAAGGAAACAAACCTATAACAGTTTCTCTGGACATCAGAGGGAAACAAAACTATGCCAGTTTTCTGGACTTAAAAGGGAAACAAGCCTATGTCAATTTCTCTGGACATCAGAGGGAAACAAAACCATGCCAGTTTTTCTGGACTTCAGAGGGAAACAAGCCTATGTCAATTTCTCTGGACATCAGAGGGAAACAAGCCTATGCCAGTTTTTCTGGACTCAAGAGGGAAACAAGCCTATGTCAATTTCTCTGGACATCAGAGGGAAACAAGCCTATGACAGTTTTTCTGGACTTAAGAGGGAAACAAGCCTATGTCAATTTCTCTGGACATCAGAGGGAAACAAGCCTATGCCAGTTTTTCTGGACTTAAGAGGGAAACAAGCCTATGTCAATTTCTCTGGACATCAGAGGGAAACAAGCCTATGCCAGTTTTTCTGGACTTAAGAGGGAAACAAGCCTATGTCAATTTCTCTGGACATCAGAGGGAACCAAGCCTATGCCAGTTTCTCTAGACATCTGAGGGAAACAAGTATAAGTCAGTTTCTCTAAACACCATAGGGAAACAAGCCTAGGCCACTTTCTCTGGCCACCAGAGGGAAACAAACCTATGCCAGTTTCCCTAAATAGTAGAGGGAAACAAACCTATGCCAGTTTCTTTAGACATCTGAGGGAAACAAGCCTATGCAAGTTTCTCTGGACACCAGAGGGAAACAAGCCTATGCCAGTTTCTCTGGACATCAGAGGGTAACAAGCCTATGTCAGTTTCTCTAGACACCAGAGGGAAACAAACCTATGCCAGTTTCCCTAAATAGTAGAAGGAAACAAACATATAACAGTTTCTCTAGACACCAGAGGGAAACAAGCCTATGTTAGTTTTTCTGGACTTCAGAGGGAAACAAGCCTTTGCCAGTTTCTCTGGACCTCAGAGGGAAACAAGGCTATGCCAGTTTCTCTGGATATCAGAGGAAACAAGCCTATGCCAGTTTTTCTGGACTTCAGAGGGAAACAAGCCTATGCCAGTTTCTCTGGACATCAGAGGGAAACAAGGCTATGCCAGTTTCTCTAGACATATGAGGGGAACAAACCTATGCCAGTTTCTCTAGACACCAGAGGGAAACAAGCCTATGCCAGTTTCTCTAGACATCTGAGGGAAACAAGCCTATGCCAGTTTCTCTAGACACCAGAGGGAAACAAGCCTATGCCAGTTTCTCTAGACATCTGAGGGAAACAAGCTTATGCCAGTTTCCCTAAATAGTAGAGGGAAACAAGCCTATGCCAGTTTCTCTAGACATCTGAGGGAAACAAGCCTATGCCAGTTTCTCTAGACACCAGAGGGAAACAAGCCTATGCCAGTTTCTCTGGGCATCAGAGGGAAACAAGCCTATGCCAGTTTCTCTGGACATCAGAGGGAAACAAGCCTATGCCAGTTTCTCTGGACATCAGAGGGAAACAAGCTTATGCCAGTTTCTCTAGACATCTGAGGGAAACAAAACTATGCCAGTTTCTCTGGACATCAGAGGGAAACAAGCTTATTCCAGTTTCTCTAGACATCAGAGGGAAACAAGCCTATGCCAGTTTCTCTAGACACCAGAGGGAAACAAGGCTATGCCAGTTTCTCTAGACACCAGAGGGAAACAAGCCTATGCCAATTTCTCTGGACTTAAGAGGGAAACAAGCCTGTCAATTTCTCTGGACATCAGAGGGAAACAAGCCTATGACAGTTTTTCTGGACTTCAGAGGGGAACAAGCCTATGCCAGTTTCTCTAGACACCAGAGGGAATCAAACCTATGCCAGTTTCCCTAAATAGTAGAAGGAAACAAACCTATAACAGTTTCTCTGGACATCAGAGGGAAACAAAACTATGCCAGTTTTTCTGGACTTAAGAGGGAAACAAGCCTATGTCAATTTCTCTGGACATCAGAGGGAAACAAAACCATGCCAGTTTTTCTGGACTTCAGAGGGAAACAAGCCTCTGTCAATTTCTCTGGACATCAGAGGGAAACAAGCCTATGCCAGTTTTTCTGGACTCAAGGGGGAAACAAGCCTATGTCAATTTCTCTGGACATCAGAGGGAAACAAGCCTATGCCAGTTTTTCTGGACTTAAGAGGGAAACAAGCCTATGTCAATTTCTCTGGACATCAGAGGGAAACAAGCCTATGCCAGTTTTTCTGGACTTAAGAGGGAAACAAGCCTATGTCAATTTCTCTGGACATCAGAGGGAAACAAGCCTATGCCAGTTTTTCTGGACTTAAGATTGAAACAAGCCTATGTCAATTTCTCTGGACATCAGAGGGAACCAAGCCTATGCCAGTTTCTCTAGACATCTGAGGGAAACAAGTATAAGTCAGTTTCTCTAAACACCATAGGGAAACAAGCCTAGGCCACTTTCTCTGGCCACCAGAGGGAAACAAACCTATGCCAGTTTCCCTAAATAGTAGAGGGAAACAAACCTATGCCAGTTTCTTTAGACATCTGAGGGAAACAAGCCTATGCAAGTTTCTCTGGACACCAGAGGGAAACAAGCCTATGCCAGTTTCTCTGGACATCAGAGGGTAACAAGCCTATGTCAGTTTCTCTAGACACCAGAGGGAAACAAACCTATGCCAGTTTCCCTAAATAGTAGAAGGAAACAAACCTATAACAGTTTCTCTAGACACCAGAGGGAAACAAGCCTATGT
The DNA here is from genome assembly GCF_036898095.1 of Palaemon carinicauda. Classification (NCBI taxonomy): domain Eukaryota; kingdom Metazoa; phylum Arthropoda; class Malacostraca; order Decapoda; family Palaemonidae; genus Palaemon; species Palaemon carinicauda. Next base: position 22,624,656 of record NC_090761.1, read on the forward strand.
CAGTTTTTCTGGACTTCAGAGGGAAACAAGCCTTTGCCAGTTTCTCTGGACCTCAGAGGGAAACAAGGCTATGCCAGTTTCTCTAGACATATGAGGGGAACAAACCTATGCCAGTTTCTCTAGACACCAGAGGGAAACAAGCCTATGCCAGTTTCTCTAGACATCTGAGGGAAACAAGCCTATGCCAGTTTCTCTAGACACCAGAGGGAAACAAGCCTATGCCAGTTTCTCTAGACATCTGAGGGAAACAAGCTTATGCCAGTTTCCCTAAATAGTAGAGGGAAACAAGCCTATGCCAGTTTCTCTAGACATCTGAGGGAAACAAGCCTATGCCAGTTTCTCTAGACACCAGAGGGAAACAAGTCTATGCCAGTTTCTCTAGACACCAGAGGGAAACAAGCCTATGCCAGTTTCTCTAGACATCAGAGGGAAACAAGCCTATGCCAGTTTTTCTGGACATTAGAGGAAACAAGCCTATGCCAGTTTTTCTGGACTTCAGAGGGAAACAAGCCTATGCCAGTTTCTCTGGACATTAGAGGAAACAAGCCTATGCCAGTTTTTCTGGACTTCAGAGGGAAACAAGCCTATGCCAGTTTCTCTGGACATCAGAGGGAAACAAGGCTATGCCAGTTTCTCTAGACATATGAGGGGAACAAACCTATGCCAGTTTCTCTAGACACCAGAGGGAAACAAGCCTATGCCAGTTTCTCTAGACATCTGAGGGAAACAAGCCTATGCCAGTTTCTCTGGACATTAGAGGAAACAAGCCTATGCCAGTTTTTCTGGACTTCAGAGGGAAACAAGCCTATGCCAGTTTCTCTGGACATCAGAGGGAAACAAGGCTATGCCAGTTTCTCTAGACATATGAGGGGAACAAACCTATGCCAGTTTCTCTAGACACCAGAGGGAAACAAGCCTATGCCAGTTTCTCTAGACATCTGAGGGAAACAAGCCTATGCCAGTTTCTCTAGACACCAGAGGGAAACAAGCCTATGCCAGTTTCTCTAGACATCTGAGGGAAACAAGCTTATGCCAGTTTCCCTAAATAGTAGAGGGAAACAAGCCTATGCCAGTTTCTCTAGACATCTGAGGGAAACAAGCCTATGCCAGTTTCTCTAGACACCAGAGGGAAACAAGCCTATGCCAGTTTCTCTGGGCATCAGAGGGAAACAAGCCTATGCCATTTTCTCTGGACATCAGAGGGAAACAAGCCTATGCCAGTTTCTCTGGACATCAGAGGGAAACAAGCTTATGCCAGTTTCTCTAGACATCTGAGGGAAACAGGCCTATGCCAGTTTCTCTGGACATCAGAGGGAAACAAGCCTATGCCAGTTTCTCTAGACATCAGAGGGAAACAAGCCTATGTCAGTTTCTCTAGACACCAGAGGGAAACAAGGCTATGCCAGTTTCTCTAGACACCAGAGGGAAACAAGCCTATGCCAGTTTCTCTGGACACCAGAGAGAACAAGCCTATGCCAGTTTCTCTAGACATCAGAGGGAAACAAGCCTATGCCAGTTTCTCTAGACATCAGAGGGAAACAAGCCTATGCCAGTTTCTCTAGACATCAGAGGGAAACAAGTCTATGCCAGTTTCTCTAGACACCAGAGGGAAACAAGCCTATGCCAGTTTCTCTAGACATCAGAGGGAAACAAGCCTATGCCAGTTTCTCTAGACATCTGAGGGAAACAAGCCTATGCCAGTTTCTCTAGACATCAGAGGGAAACAAGCTTTTGCCAGTTTCTCTAGACATCAGAGGGAAACAAGCCTATGCCAGTTTCTCTAGACATCAAAGGGAAACAAGCCTATGCCAGCTTCTCTAGACACCAGAGGGAAACAAGCCTATGCCAGTTTCTCTAGACACCAGAGGGAAACAAGCCTATGCCAGTTTCTCTGGAAACCAGGGAGAACAAGCATATGCCAGTTTCTCTAGACATCAGAGGGAAACAAGCTTATTATAGTTTCTCTAGACATCAGAGGGAAACAAGCCCATGCCAGTTTCTCTAGACATCAGAGGGAAACAAGCCTATGCCAGTTTCTCTAGACATCAGAGGGAAACAAGCCTATGCCAGTTTCTCTGGACACCAGAGGGAAACAAGCCTATGCCAGTTTCTCTGGACATCAGAGGGAAACAAGCTTATGCAGTTTCTCTAGACATCAAAGGGAAACAAGCCTATGCCAGTTTCTCTGGACACAAGAGGGAAACAAGCCTATGCTAATTTCTCTAGACACGAGAACAAGGTTATGTCAGTTTCCCTATACTTATATATATTTAATATATATATATATATATATATATATATATATATATATATATATATATATATATATATATATATATATATATATATATATATATATACATACATACATTTACATACATAATGATGGAATTAAGGCTAAGAGACGAAAAAAGAGCAACATGGCTACGAGAGCAAACTAGTGTAGAGGATATTCTATAAAGATGTATATTTTGAGTGTAATACATCAAGGTTCCCTTCCCTTACTGACAACCTTTACACCTAGCAATATGCCGTTTTACTAATCTGTTTCAACTAATCTTTTTATGTTAGCATCTTGTTTGAAGCCATTTCAAAAATTCATATGTTTAAAATATCGCAGGAAGCTAGAAAAAGTAAAATAAAGAAAATAAATATAAATGGAAAAGTATATTACAACTATAAAAAAGGACTTCCATTCTTTGCCATAATATTGATTGCTTTCCATTAAGAATAGTATTACAGATTTCTTCACAATAAAAAATATACGGTAAAGTGAATTTTAAGTTACATGCGTATGTATAAGCTTTCAATGCCAGCTATTGAAAGGAAAAAATTAGAACATATTTCACAATTCTCTATTAAGAACTTTTTTAACGTGTAGAATTGTTTTAAAGGTAAGATACCGATTTCTATGCCGTCTGGAAGTGGCATAATTTTGATGTGTTCGGTATTAAAAAAAAAAAAAAAAAAAAAAAAATCAATCAAATTTAGGACTTCAATCGAGATTCGAGATTCAACACCACAAAAAAATAAGATAAAATATAATAAAAGAAAACCTCCTCTCCCGTTCTGTCAAATGAAAACGTTCTAGTTTTTCTTCCTCTTGGTTTTAGAAGTTTCTCCTTATTGATTATATATGAAAGATCTAATTTAATATTGTTAACTGTTCTTAAAATAATCTATTTATTTCCTTGTTTCTTTTCCACACTGGAATATTTTTCCCTTTTGGAGCCATTAAAGTTATACCACCTTACTTTTCCGATTAGTGTTGTAGCTTGGCTTGTAATAGTAATGAAGATCTTTTTTGTATACGCTACCCAACATATATATAAATAAACTTTAAAATTTACATATATCTAAGCCAACTCTGCTTGACCAAGTTAATCCAGATATTTATAGTAATTTTCGGATCGAAGAGACTTTCTTCCTCAAGAATTAGGAAAATTCTTCCTCAGCAGATAAAGAGAAGTAACGTACACCCCTTGGTAATAGGTCAAGTTAAAGAGAAAACGTGTGAATAAAAGGTTGTGAAATAGATCAAACACTAGCAATAGTTACAGAAAAAATTGAGTAAGAACATTGAAAGCATAAGAGAATGAAAACATTAATTCCAAACTGAAAGAAGAAAAAAAAATCAAAATCAAAAGTGGGAAAATAGAATAAAATATTGTACTGTATAACATAATCGTTGGCACATTTCTAGTGTTTGTTCGTAAATAAGTTTACTCTTTCACTAATAACTTACTATTTTCACTATTATATATTTATCATTATAACTTCTGATATCTGTGCCACACGGTGAGTGAATTCAATACAGAATCTTCCACTGAGAGTATTTTGAAGGAAAGGAGAGAGGAGGAAATACTGAGTTATATTAATAAGGGATTATCAGCTTCACGCTTCGTGGACATGTTTCCTTGCCATCGAAGCTACATTAGAGAGAGAGAGAGAGAGAGAGAGAGAGAGAGAGAGAGAGAGAGAGAGAGAGAGAGAGAGAGAGAGAGAGTTGGAATATATAAAGGGAGAGGCAGACAGACATTGAAACTGACAGAGACTAATTTTAATATAAAATTAAAAATACTAAGATTAAGAGAATAAATGAGGTAAATATAGGACTATGCAAAATTAGGAATCAAAATAATATATTCACTAACAAAACTTAGCCTCAAGAGTGTTTTTCAAGTAAACTTTATCACGAAAAATTAAAAAGCAAGATTCACAGAAAAATGTAATGAAGACCTAGAAATCAAATATTTTTTTTCCTGTTTTTATTTTTTACATTAATTTTTTTATGCATGTTCAAAACCATAACAATCATGTAACAAAAATTCCATCAGGACATGTAATAATGAAAACGCCCAGGGAATATTGGAAAAGCAAAACCATTTTAGAAGCCCTTTTCATAACTAGAATATTTGTAGTGTATTTCTATAGCGAAAATAATTCACGGTGCTTCATCAAAACAAAAACTATTAGGCAAAAATATTCTAAAAACAAGATAATTTCTGGGGGGCCATTTTAGTTCTAAATATATTTTGTACTGTGATAGAATGACGTAAAAGCATATCATAAGGGTAGAAGAGACTCTTTAGCTATAGTAAGCAGTTCTTCTAAGAGAAGGACACTCCAAAATCAAATCATTTTAGTGCATAGTCTCTATACCATGGGATAGAGTTCTCTTGCTTCGGGGTACACTCGGGCACGCTGTTCTGTCTTATTTCTCTTCTCTTGTGTTTTTGAAGTTTTGATACTTTAAATGTGAAGGATTTAATGTAATGCTGTTACTGTTCTCGAAACATTATATTTTGATTATTCATTCTTCTCTTGCAGTTTATTTATATTCTTATTTCCTTTCCTCACTGGGCTATTTTCCCTGTTGGAGCACTTGGGGTTATAGTACATTACTTTTTCAACTAGTGAGTTTCCCGTTTAAAATGCAGTATAATCAATCTGAGTTTATCAGACTCCTTTCTCTTTCTCAGTCCATCAAATGGCAATTCCCCTCAGTTACTAATTTGAATCTGATCCTGAGGAGAGAATCAAATCTTCTCAGAGTAGCCATGTTACACCCTGTAGGCCTCTAGCTCCCACATCAGGTCACCAAGGAGCCGCAGGCTAGAAAATACTTGGATTAATGATAATTTTCCTTCACAAATTTGTTATGGAAACCTCCCAATATATATATATATATATATATATATATATATATATATATATATATATATATATATATATGTATATATATGTACAAATATATATATATATATATATATATATATATATACATATATATATATATATATATATATATATATATATATATATATATATAAGTATACATATATGTATATATATACTATATATATTGTGATACATATTGTCTTCCTTGTATCAAGAGGCAGTTCTTCTATCGTTGTTCATTAACGGTTTAAAGGACACTCATGAATGGCAGAGGCAAGAGACAGTGACAATGCTCTATCAAGCAGGACAATGCCATAGAGACTGACCATATTACATATGATCAGCGCCCAAGCCCGTCTTCACCCAAGATAGGACCAAGGAGGGCCAGGCAATGGCTGCTGATAACTCTGCAGATAGACCTATAGGCTCTCTTAAACTCCTCATCCTTAGCTCAAAGGCTGGTAAGGTTGCAGCGACCAGAGGAACTAACAAGTTTGAGCGAGATTCGAACTCCAGTCTGGCAATCACCAGGCAACGACTCTACCACCAGGTCACCACATCATTAACATTTAACCCCTAGATCAAGATATCATCATTATTATTATCATTATTATTATTACAACAAGCCAAGCTATAACCCAATTTACAAAAGCAAGATGCTATAAGTCCAAAAGCTCCAACAGAGAAAAATAGCCCAGTGAGGATAGGAAACAAGGAAACATAAAAAGCTACTATAGAAGTAATAAACAATTGAAATAAAATAGACTTATGAACAGTAACAACATTACGTATTAAAGTAAATAACTTAATGTTTGATGAAGGAAAATATGATTAAATTTTCCTGTATGTGATATGGTAAGATCTGATAAAGCACTTGACAACTCGCTTCAGATTTCTAAATTTTAATGATAAACAAAAGGAAAATGTATTCCAGAGAATAACTTGTTCCCCAAAATTTAATTTGATACAGAAATGTGAGCCCACAGCATTCCCCTTAAAAAATAACGGTAAATGTTTTATTCATCACTTTTGTAGTTGCATTTAAAACAACAAACTTTTATTTTAATGAAGGAGTTGGAGAAAGACAAATATTAGCAATATGTTGTATATACATTAATCCAATCCCGAATGTTTGCGTAGATAAAATCTACATTTTTAGAGCAGGTTAAAAAGTAAAATAAAATAATAATAAGGTAAAAAAATCACCATACATTCCCTCTAGGTTTCTAATTGGTATTTATCTAGAAGATTTAAAGCGACGAAAAGTCTCAAGATAAACTGAAAACTTCCAGCAGAAGATCATCTCTCACCGGAGGCTGAGAAAAGTTACGGAAACTAATATTATGTTTTATTCACTTCGGGAACGTAGAAAATAAAGCCTTTATAAAATGGTTGGGAGAAATATATACTGTCGTGTTTTTTGTTGTTGTTGTTGTTTTTTGGTTTCTTGGGAGTTACTTGGGTTCAGATTATTGATCATTGAAAGATTTCATGTTACATATGTGTAGCTGTATACAATTGCAGATGCTGTATCCGAGATTTCATGCGAGATTACAAACAAATATGGTATGGATAAATGAATATGTATATATGTATATAAATGCATACGCACATACTGCGTGTGTGTCTAGATGTGTGTATACTGACTATAAACACGATTGCGCACGAATACCTACATACGCTACACCCCATGTACAGTATAATATTTAATCATACCACCTATATGATAAGGAGTCAAAGTCTCGCTATCTATCTATCTATCTATCTATATATATATATATATATATATATATATATATATATATATATATATATATATATATATATATATATATACTATGCTATATATATTATATATATATATATATATATATATATATATATATATATATATATATATGTATATATATATATATATATATATATATATATATATATATATATATATATATATATATATGTATATATATATACATATATTTACTGTATATACATATATATATACATAGACACACACATATAAATATACATAAATATATATTTATTTATTTCCTGACACACTTATCAACAGCCACTCGCAAAATCACAATCTTCCATAAATTGCCCAAACTGCCTTATAGGGGGAGGGGGTGGGAAGGGTTGAATCTGTGTGTGCATACCTATCTAGATATTTAGCCGTCATTTTTGACGGATCGGTACACAAATATATACTGTACATATACGTGCATATATATATATATATATATATATATATATATATATATATATATATATATATATATATATATATATATATATATGTGTGTGTGTGTGTGTGTGTGTGTGTGTGTGTACGTGTGTGTGTGCGTGTGTGCATGCAAAGCCCTGTATCCGATATGGAGAAGCAGGCAACAGGAAGGAAGAGCCTTCCAGTTCCTCAGTGAGGTTTAGGTATGCTGTGGCTAAACTACTGGGCTTTATACCACTAGATGCCGGTACCCATTTATTGCTGTGGTGGGTTGTGAGTCAAGAGCGATAACTACCTTATCAAAAGTGGGGCCAGTGCTGATGACAGGTATCAATAGTGGGCCAGTGTATGTGAGTAACATGCATTTTATATTAACAGGGGTTGACAAAATGTATTTTTGGATGAGATTTTAATAGATCGTAGAGAGTTGTTGTTGATGGACACTATAGTGAGTTTAGGAAAGTGATATCTGATGTTCCTCAGGGCAGTGTTCTTGGCCCTTTACTTTTTATACTACATACACATGCCATGTGGTTTGGCATAGAAAAGAAGCTTGTTGCATATACAGATGATTCTACTCTCTTTGCATCAATTCTTTCACCTGAATGTAGATCTGGGGTTGCTGAATTACTTGATAGAGATCTAGCTAAAATTGGAGCATGGTGCGAATTATGGGGCATGAAGCTGAATCCTAACAAAACTAAAAGTATGATTGTAATTAGGTCAAGGACAATGACTCCTCAACATCCGGATCTTAGGTTAATAATGTTTCTTTAACTTTGTATGACTTAAAATTTCAGATGTAATTCTTGACAGAAAATTTACTTTTGAGAAACACATTAGGTTTGTGTCTTCTTCAATTGCACAAAAAATGGTTTATTGAGAAAGTCTTTCAAGATTTCCGGTGATCAATCTGTTCTGAAGAAGTATTTTAATTCCTTCATTCTACCTGGTTTGAGTATTGTTCTCCTGTCTGGTCTTCAGCTGCTGATTCTCATCTATCTTTCTTTGGGGGGTGGGGGAACAGGAACTTAACGGTCTACTAAATTTCTTATTCCTGATATAGATAATAATCTCTGACACCATCATTCAATTAATTCATTATGCATGTTGTATAAGATTTTTCATAATTTTGATCATCCTTTAAATTTAGATTTTCTCGTACAGTTCCATCCTGTTCGTAACACTAGGCAGGCAGTTAATTCTGATGGTCATGCCTTCTCCATGATGAGGATCAACACTTCACAGTATTCTAGAAGTTTTGTTCCAACTGTTACCAAGTTGTGGAATGATCCTAATTGGGTAGTTAAATCGGTACAACGCCAAAAGTTCAAACATTGCAGCACATGTTTTTATGTTGAACAGGCTGACATGAGATTTTTTATAGTTATATATAAAATATCTGTTTTGATGTTGTTACTGTTTTTAGAATAGTTTATTCTAATTGTTCATTATTTCTCATATTGTTTATTTATTTCCTTATTTCCTTTCCTCACTGGGCTATTTTTCCCGTTGGAACCTTTGGACATATAGCTACTACTAGTAATAATAACAACAACAACAACAACAACAACAACAACAACAACAATAATAATAACAAAATAACACAATTCCCTTTGGATGTGACCTAATACAGGCCAATAAACACCATGCCCAGAATCTAACGCTAAAGTTAACAGGATGGCAGTAGGTTTTAAGAAACCAGATGTAGGAAGAAAAATGTTCATGGAACAGTGAAAACCTAGATGGATAATAATGGTGAAATAAATGTGTGTGTGTTTTGAATTGGACTAGAGATCCAGATTCCGAAGTGGCACTTTCCCAAATGAATATTTGATATATAGGGAATGCAACCACTTTGGTTCAATCGAAATTAACTATTTGGCAACTTAAAAAAACAATAGCCTTATTTTCATTCTAGCTCTAAAAAAAACGTATTTGTGATGATATAAAAAAGGTCATAACGATACAAGGGGCATAATCCACATACCCGTAAAAAGTCTTCATTGAGTAAAATGGAATAATATTTTTTTTCTATTACATGCGTACATACATCTTTTTACCTCCACCAACGAAGTTAGGAGGCGTTTTTCGCCCCTGTTTGTGTGTGTGTTTGTTTGTGAACAATTTCCTGGCTACAATTTAAATATTAGAATAATGAAACTTGCAGGGATTAGCTGTTGGGTAAAAAGCTGGAAATGGTTATATTTTTGACGGTCAAGGTCAAAGGTTAAGGTCACAGTCAAGCAAAATGTCCAATTAACGTAATCAGCCATACGTTTGGACATTGTTGTCACAGAGACTTCAAAAAGGGATCATATTTGAGTGAATGAAAATCCACGCCAATTGATACATATTAAGGTAAAAAAAATCAAGGTCAAGGTCGAGGAAAAGGTCGAAAAATAAGTTGCCGCGGAGGAGGTCTGCGCTCTATTGAGTGCCCCTTTAGTTCATTCATGTTTTGGTTAGCATAACTTTTAACCTAAAGCCCTATTTATGATTGAATCGTATTCTCAGAAATAAATACTCTTTAGAAATTCTTCGGCATTATTCAGCAAATAAAAATAAATCACTTGAAGGCAAGTGTTTAACTTCAACAAATAGTTTAGCTCAATTCACGTGTGAAAAAAACATTCTTCAATAATAACCATGTCATCAAAAACTTCAAATAAGAATTTTTTATAGCTTTTACTCTTGGATAATAATAACAATGCTGATAAAAACATTATCATTATTATTATTAATAACAATAATAATAATAATAATAATAATAATAATAATAATAATAATAATAATAATAATAATAATAATAATAATAATAATAATAATAATAATAATAATAATAAATAAATAAAAAATGAAATATGGAACACCCATGGAGAAGTTTGTGAAGCATTTTTTCCCAAAACCGAATACCCTTATGTGAAAACGAGTAAAAACACCAAAGATGTAAATAACAGAAAAAAATAAACACACGAACAACAACTAATAACTATTATTGAATCAGTGAAATAAAAAATGGAAAAATATAAGTAAAAAAAATTGGCCATGTGTCTGAGCGCATCGCCAAGCAAGTGAATGGTTAACAAGACTAGTGCATAACCCGAAACTTGAGTGTAGACTGATGCTTGTTTCGAGTATATAAAGTATATATTTGAAAGGAAGAGCGTAGATGAACATCCACCAATATTCTATTTATATCTTTTCATCAGTTTTGAATCAACGCGGATAAATCAAATGTTGATGTTTTCTTTTTTTCTTTTATGTCCATAATCACTAGTGAAAGTATTATAATAAACTATTCGTCTACACTGGCCGTTATGATCACACGACCGTTAACATCGTACGTCCGGGCCACTCTACAGTAAGGCCTACGCATCCACAATTTTCTCTGAGCATTGATAATTGTCCATCTCACTCAGCTACCAACCTCTAGTCTTATCTAGTTTGTGACTGGTTACTGACTGGTCGCAAGTGGTCTGTGAAACAGTTTTCAAAAAGTAATGATCCATTTAAAAAAAATATATAGGCCTACCGCAGAGGCTTAGCAACCGATGGACCACTGTAATAAATAGCTGCTGAAGCTTCAGTACGTATCGCAATGAGACTGTGCATTCACATTTGAGATGACACGAATATTGCTCAAGTTAAACCATTCCACCAATTCCAAGCCAGCGATGATGAAGAATTTGAATGTTCAACTTTGTATAGGCCTACATGGTGAGATGACCCTTTAATTGTAATAACCTACGTTGCTTCGTTAAAACCTGGTATATTGTTGCAATGTTTCTGAGTGGTAATTAGCTTTGAGAAAAAACCATAAATGATAAACTTAGCATCTTCCAACTTTCTGATGAACTCATGAAGCTAAAAGGTCAAATACAAACTATTCAGTGCTTTCCTTGGAAGTAAGTATGATATTGAGTTGAAATATGACATCAAATTTATTTGCAAAAGTTCTAAAAATATCATATTCGAAATTACTATTATTATCATTATTATTGCCTTCGATATTTCACATATAAGAGATTATTACAATCCGCTCTGGGTGACAGAAAAACGGTTTGCCACAAAATAACAGACCTAACAAGCAAATCTAATGTCTACAAATCGCGTATAAATAAAAGATATAAAATACTGTAATATCCAAGGAAAACCCAATTGAAAACTTACCGACAAGTAGAAATCTAAATGTTCCCTTCGATGCATTTATGATATATATATATATATATATATATATATATATATATATATATATATATATATATATATATATATATATATATATATATATATATATATATATATATATAATGTGTGTGTGTGTGCGTATGTGTGTATGTGAGTGCGCGCGCGTGTGAGAATTATATATGTTGGTGTGTCTATGAGTGAGCGTATGTGCCTGTGCATGTACTGCATTTTTTTCCTTCAAGCTTTAGTTAAGTATTCACTTCGTATAACACATATAATCTATTATTATGAACGAATGAATGAACTGCGAAAATGATACCTCACTAACCTCATCTACGTTTATGTTGGAGCAGGTTTTGTCATTTCTTGATTGTATAGCAATACATGGAAATTCCAAGGCTGTGGCATGGTAAGCATTTTTCCGTCGTTTTACTGGCATCAACTTCCCACGCAAGTTGCCTCTGGCATTGGCTTCCATGTCAAACACTCAAATTTTGGAATAATTTTTGGAACGGGTTTGATTTTAATCCGTAACAAAAGCGAATAATCCACGATTGTTCCTCATGTGGGACATAGACGAATTTCAAGCACCATCAAAATAACTTTGGTGAGATCATGTTGGCAGCACGAGAGGAATAGAGAACACAAACCCACAGAGTGATGAAGAGTTAAACCTTCAGAATCTCTTCGCTTTTTAAAACCGGTTTAGCTAGGCTCTCCAGAAACTAATTTAGGAATTATCGGTTGCATTGGCATATAGTTCATTGTAAAACATCTAGTACTTAACTTTTTTAGAGTCGGACTACGGGGCTAGATTACGATACACTTCACGCACACATTACAACATCCACAAACTGAATTCAGCGGACTTTCGACTACGGCAAGATGTAAACAAAACATATGAGCGGTTTAAATATATATAGATTAATAAATAAAAGCCTATATTTGCAAGCATTTGAAATATCTGTTTAATATAGTAATTTCAGTTTATATTTTGTCATTTGCTTATTTCGATATAATTCATTTGTTAAATTTGTGCTAGTTATAAGCATGGGTTTTCATTTGATTTTGAAGATTTGGTAATCAGAAATAAAAAAAATTAAAATTCAGCCAATAAAATCGACTGCACATATATGATCAACTAATTAAGTGAACATAGTTGATAAAAACATAGAAATACGGAAAGGTGATGACAAAAATACCTTATTGTAACGGAAACTTATTTTACTTAAAGCAACTTATCCCCAACGTTAGGTCCTGGTTACATCGATGTTTCGGCTGTTTATACAGTAGTTTGGTTGACAAGAAGTTCATATCTTTTGTAATGATCTTATTCTTCCTAAATTCTTCATATAGCAGCTAGGATAATTTATTCCTCATCACTATATCTATAGTAGAATAGAACTTCTAAAGGCACTGGTATTCTTCGTTTAAATCAGTGTTATACGTTTAACATGTAGTTTGTTGTGCCGCCACCAGGGCGGCGCATCTCAGAATCTCAGTTCTCATTATACATACACCCGTGACTAAACTTATTTGTGTTTATTGAGTTTTTGTGAAATGTTTTGCTCGATTTAAAGGAATAATACTACGTTTTGAAGAATACGAATGAAGATATGGGCACCGAAATTGCCCAGAAGAAATTGGATAACGGTACGTAAGTAAGAATAGCATATATATACTATTTATCCAGCATTTTTAGTTGTTGACTACAATCTTACTTTGAAACGGCAGATATGTACTGTATACATTCTGTTACGTCTCACATTTTCATCATATTTCGATGTACAGTTTTACAAGTGCAGTAGGCATTTAATAGCAAACATTAGCAAGTCTCTAGTATTATATGTGTTAATATTTTGTCAGTGGTCACATGTTTGCTTAGCGCTATTGGTTCGGGTGAATATTTAATTTCAGACTTTGTTGATTTAGCATCTTGAATTATATTCTGAAGTTATTGCGTGCGGTTTGAACGATACTGACTTTAAATTCTATCGGAAATCATTATTTTTACTATAAACAGGCGTACCGTGCTAAGTGATACTGCAAAACGATATAGTGGGCGACCACAGTAGGTACACGAACCAGGTGAAACGGGAAAAGCTTGTGACATTCAGGGATCCATTCTAATATAACTCGCAATTCCCTAACGTGGTGTTGCCCTTCGCAAAAACGACTATTCGGAGTACGTGCTAAAGTCGGCTGAAGATTGTGTGACTGAATCTGACATATTAATTCCCTTAAAACTATTTCTGTCAGCCCATTCAGCTCTATGTCACAAACGTCAACTTCCCCGCCTCACATCTAGCAGTCGAAGCTGTTTAGCTTCTTTGCAAATACATCGTTATCGTTTGTGGATTGGTCGGAAACCTTATTGTTAAATTGACAATATATTATCAAAGAGTATGGATTCACGATTTCAAGAAACAATTATGTGTGTGTATATATATATATATATATATATATATATATATATATATATATATATATATATATATATATATATATATATATATATATATATATCATTTCAGATGTAAGTATCGTTTACACAAAGACATATTTTATGTATGTATGACATCACTTTTTTTTATTCTGGTTTTAGTATAGTTCCGGCCAGAACAAAAATTTCTAATGAAAATAATGTTTTCCTATTGGAAAACTAATTTTTATTCGAAAGTGACATTTGTGTTTTGGGTAGTAATGAATAATTAGCGAGATACACCCTAACATATCCGCCGGTAATGAAGGATACCCAGTGGGAACCGGGGCTTTGGGGTGGGAAAAAAATATACTTGATATAATAAGGGAATCAGAATTAATTGCAAAATATTTAAAAGTGCATTTATAATTGGCTGCATTAAGTTGAAATTAAAGCTTTGCCGGTATTTTAAGAAAGTATTTCAATTCCTTATTATCTTCTACCTCCATCAACGAAGTTGGAAGGAGGTTATTTTTTACTCCGTGTGTGTATGTGTGTGTTTGTGTTAGTGAACAGCTTCCTAGCCAGGGTTTTAATCGTAGAGTAATGAAACTTGCAGGGATTAACTGTTATGTAAAAAGCTGGAA